>NC_067123.1:18924139-19225376 GCF_021347895.1 Acanthochromis polyacanthus
ACACCAAGTCAACAGATTTTTAGTGAATTTTACAAAACACTGGTACATACAGGTTTAAATCACAGGTAACAAATAAATTCTCTCCACATGGACCAACTTGCAGCTCAATGCTTGCTTTGTTGTTGTCAAGCTAATTGGATTTTTTATGGCACAAATGTTAGAAATGAGCTGTATGGTGGCTTGATGGTTAGCACTTTCGCCTTGCAGCTACAAAATCTCCGGTTCACATCCCCGCCTTCTGGGAATCTTTCTGCATGGGGTTTGCATGGTCTTCCTGTAAATGCGTTGGTTTTCTTTGTGTTCTCTGGCTTCCTTTCGCAGTCGAAAAACATGCTGAGGTTAATTGGTGATTCTAAATTCTCCGTAGGTGTGAATGTGAGTGTGATTGTTTGCCTCTATGTGTAACCCTGTGATAGACTGGTGACCTGTCCAGGGTGTCCCCTGCCTTCACCCTAAATCAGCTGGGATAGACTCCAGCCCCCCTGCCACCCTAATGAGGATTAAGCGGTGTGTAGACAATGGATGGATGGATGTTAGAATTGACATTATGAAACTTAAACCGCTAAATAAATCAAAAAATAAATGTAAGCTTTTGCTGCTGTTGTGCTTCAACTGAGAAGATTAGAGTGTCCTGATTGCTTTTTGTGTGTTTACAGCAAAATTGTATTGCCATATAAAGATGCTAATGCACATCCAATCTCTGGACATTACATTCTGAACCTAATTGTATTAACAGTTCTTGCATAAAACATGACATATTCCCTCTATAGGAAAGTAGGAAAGAAATCACTCCACCACCCAACTGGAATTATTCACCAAACACTGCGTGAGAAGCACAAATCATGACCACCATGATGGATTGTACATTTCTCTGGGCACGAACAGCAGTGTGTCTAACTCACCGTCAGCAGAGAATGAGTGATGTGCGCCTCCTATTTTCAGCACAGACTAAGACAAAATTATCTCTGTTTTCCTACAGCATTTGCCCACATTTCTCTTCCTCATGCCCACACTCTGGTCTGGCTCCCTGCTCCCTGTGATGATATATGGCCAGAGTAGGGCTGTACTTTAAAGTGGCTGGATTTACATCACAATGGCGTGTATGGTGCTGTGAGGTATGAGCAGAGTCATTGAAAGGTTAGATCCACAGCCCAGGCTCTCGCAGGAGATATATGGGACAAGAACACAGTTTTCAAAGATGCTTATGTGAACAGAGTAAGCAATTCTGAAGGAAGCAATCGACAAAACACTTGAGATGTTTAATCCCCTATTCATCCAGAGAGCGTGGACGGGGAACCATAAAATGTGAAATGCAATATAGCTTTATCTTTTTTTTCTTTGCATGTGTGTCAGAGAGACAGAGGGGGAGAGAAAAATCTCTCAGACACTGAATGTTTCTCTAAGAGCCACATTAGATTAGACAGACAGGCTAAGTGCTTCCCATCGCAGACCGCTCCTTAAAAACTTATGGTTTCTGCTAAAGTCTGGCTCAAGTGACAGTGCACGGCTCCTTCCTGGCTTTAGGTTGCATTATCCTCCTGCTTAGCGGTGGAGCATGACTTCATTTCGGGCAAATAAAAATGTTATGGTGTTTCATACCTGAGCTAGAACTAATTTTCACTCTGTAATCAAAGTTGAAGGTTGTCAAAGCTGCCAGAATTAATACTTTTTGTTTCAACAATAGGTCTCATGACTTGTTTGTGAAAGGGGCCCATTGCAGTGGAAGCGACTGTCAACTTACTTAGCAGCAACGCTCAGCTTTACTGAGCATTTTAGCATCTTTTATCCCATTGTTTCAGTTTTACAGGCTGCAATTTCTGTGTTTTGGTTCAGTCTTACAGGTCTCACTGTGCCTATAGTTGGAAGTGTTTTTTTGTTCAAAAGACAGGGTTAACAAATAGCTTAAAAATAGACCCTTTAATGACTCACGTCACGAATGACGTCACAGCTTTAGCTGGAGGCAAAAGAGGAAGCCCGCAGCCGGACCGAAAGGCAAAAGACTGCGGGACTAGGCTCTATCAACTTTTCTAAAATGTCGTCCTGCTGTGTTTTTGGATGCCAGAACAGGAGGAATGACATTGGCGAACGCAAATTAAAGTTTTATAGGATTCCACCGAACACTCGTGCTCAGAGGGAACGAAGACAGTTGTGGTTAAATGCACTGAGGCGAAAAGACTGGACAGAGACGATCAGCTGCAGTCAATTCCAGCCATTTTCAGTACAAAAAATCGCTAATATTCTATTTGTAAATAAAAATATTCAATTCAATTCAATTCAGCTTTATTCCAGACACTGGGTCCAAATACACACACCATAAGAACAAGGACACAACAAGACACAGAAAAAAATACAATCAAAAACAATAACCTGTTAAATATGACGAGAAATACAGGGAATATTGGACGCGCATCGCGAGGTGCATTTCCTTGAAAACGACCGATTCGTGGATTATATACCGACTTCAAGACATGTTTTGGACAAAATAGTTTACTGGCTTGTGTCGTCTGGATGTCCAAGGTTAGCTTATGGCCGTTTTTGTGGAATATTTTCATCTGTGTGTAATAATGAACCCGGAAATGTGAGTCGCGCTGTGTACGTTGAAGCTGTGTAGAGAGAAAGGATGGATGGATATTCGTTGTTTGTCGGACAAATGTGTTTATATTACCCGCTGTGGTAATCACATCTGAAAGTGGTTTATACTGGCGGATTCATGAGAATCTAAGCTTTCCATCGGCGTATAGTGTTTATATAATCGCGTTTGCAGCCTTCGGACATTCTTTAAATTCCTATGCAAATTAGTAAGTGTACCACCGGCGGTACACTTAAATTTAACGGGTTAAAAATGCTCGAGTTTGCAGCGCAAACTCCCAGCGCAAACTAAATACTCCCAGTCCTGCTTGACTTCTCGCTCCGCTTTTGCCTCCAGCATAAGCCCCGCCCACAAAAAACGTCACAATATTTGTAAACAAATAAAGGGTCTATACGGTCGCAATTAATGGCTAAAAGCTATGGCTATTACCATTGAGCGCCTATACAGAGGTAGAGCGAAAGTGAATATAGACCTCAATTTATTCAGAAACACAACTGCAAAAAAAGATAACATTGAATTATTTCTTTATTTATTTTTTGTTGATGTTGCTGGATATAAAACATCACTAAATGTTGTCTATATTGACCCCGATAGCAAGCAGCTATTTTAAGCAAAAAAAAAAAAACTTTTCAAGCCCACTCTTTGCTAACTGTTCAGCATCCACTGATGTTATGAAGTATCTCAAGTTTCTAGTGAACATAGTGGACCATTTAAAGCTTTGAATCCACATATTTGAAGCTACGCAGTATCATACAAATGAAAGACAAGGTCAAGGTTTAGCTTAGCTGTGAATTATACCGACTGGCTTGAAGACCACTTGTGCCATCGAGGTGAACACAGACATACATGTTCAGAAACTTAACCAAATAAATGATAATGATAATTTATGTCTACTTGATATATAATAAGCTTGCTAACAGTTTGCAAATGATCACCACTGATACAGTTTTCACATACAGCAGGTGACTGTTTCTTTTTTCTTAAAAAAAAAAACTCTTAAAAGCAACTGTATTCTTTCTGCACAGCTGCTGACTATCAGAGTTTGCATCTACTGAACAGAGCGGCTCATTTAGCAGCTAAAGAGTCAGATATTCCCTCAGGAGTTGGTGGATAACACAAAGCTAAAAGCTAAGAGTTATAATACAGGGTTTATGTTTGTTAGCTGGTCTGAAACAACACTCAATTAGCGGTGCTTCATATCTGCTGAATGTGAGCAGCTGCCACATTACTAAATCAAAATCAGAATGTAAATGTGTTAACAGTGGCCAAAAAGTCACTTTTTGGAAATTTTAAACATTTTTTTTAATATTCAAGGCAAAAGCAGTGGCTTTTGGCATCAGAAGTTTTTGAATAGCAAATTCTGTGGTATCAAATCATTGTAGGATTAGACAGGTTTGGGGTCACAAATCTCACATACGCAAATCAGCCACAACATTAAAACCACTGACAGCTCTGGTGAAAGGTGAAAAACATTGATTACTTCATTACAGTGGCATCACAGTGTGGAGGCAGCAAGTGATCAGTCTGTTCTTAAAGATTATGTGCTGGAAGCAAAAAAAAAAAAAAAAGGGCAGCGTGACGCTCTGAGAAACTTTGACAAGGGCCAAATTGTGATATCTTGACAACTGGGTCAGAGCATCTCCAAAGCAATAGCTCCTGTGGGATTTTCCCTGCATGCAGTGATTGATATCAACCAAAACTGGGTCAAGGAAGGACAACAGGTGAACCTGGGACAGGATCATAGGCACCTATAGCTCACAGATGCATGTGGGGAGCAAAAGCACATCAGGTTGGTCTGAGTTTTTTGTGGAAAGACTTAGCCTTCAAATTCCCCCAATCTCATTTTAACCAAATATCTACAAAATGTGTCTGGAAGAACAAGTCAGATTCGTGGAGGTTTCTCCTTACAACTTCCAGGATTCAGAGGATCTGCTGCTAACTTCTTTGTGCCAAATACCACAGGGCACCTTCAGAGTTCTTGCAGAGTCCATGTCTCAATGGGTCAGAGTGTTTTGGTGACAGAAGGGATGGTGATGTTACTCAGATGGTTTTAATGTTGTGGCTGAGTGGTGTGTACAAGAATATATTGCAATCTCGAAATGGGTGCCAAAGAGCATCATCATTTCATTAGTTTCATTAGTATAGTGAGGATCTGCGCACATGTAAATGGTTGGCTATCAAAGCTAATGGATATTAGGATGCTCAGTAATGGAAGAGGATGAGTGGGTGGACTCGACTGTAAGAGATGTTGTAATTAACAGAAGCAATTCACAGAGTTAAGTTGAACTCCATGGAAGTGTTCAGTGACACACATGCTTAGTTTGACATTGACATTAGTACAGACAATGCAGGAGGTAAAACCCACTCACAGAATCCATACATCTGTTTTCAGAACCAGGCTAAACTCTCCTCCAAAAATGGGAATGAGGAGAGGAGAGGCTCTACAGACAATTCTGTCTGACACCTCAGTGCAAACCACAACAGCTCCATCGCACCTTCATTTTTCCTTTTACAATAACTGCGAGAAAATGTTTTGTCTCGTTGTTAATTTGTGTGCAACCTGCCCAGTTACATCCGTTGTTAAACCTGTAAACAAAAGTGCACTCACAATACTTTAAGGATAAACTTTTAGCAATGCGTCACTTCATATTTCAAGACTTTTAAGTACCTGGTTTTAATTTCTTTCCATGGTCTTTCTTGTGGTTAAGAATATGTGAAGAAGCGGAACATTCCCTGAACTCCGATCATGTTGATATGGTAAGTTTTCCAAGAATGACACGGCCACCTCATTATACCATAAACCTTGTATTTTGGGGTAGCCTCCCATAGCTGGTTCAAATAGGTTTCCCACTCCTAATGAATCACCACCACGGTTCTCTCCATGGAGGAGCGACACATTTCAGGAATCTCTGGGTGGTTAATTGGTGTCACAGAGACACTGTTTTCAGCTGTCCGCAGTTTGAAATATAGTGCACCCTTAATCATTTCTCCACTGATTCAAATAATTAAAGCTGGGGATTGGTAAAGGTGCAAAATGACAGACAACACTTAATTGAACATAAGATGAGGTTATGTTAAAGAGGGTCTTCATTGAGCTTTTCCAATTAGTTTTCCTGATTGACTTTCCCTTTGAAGTGGTCCCACTCCCTCCACAGCCTCACTGATGAAGATATGCAGTATCTTTGACAGAAGAAGAAGCTGCAGGGTGTTTTTCCTACCATACTTTGGTCTGCCGATGTCACTCAAGAGGCGATACAAAGGCGATAGAAAGACACTGATCTCCAAGGCTTTTCTTAAGTCTCACTGACAAAAGCGGACATGAAAAGGCTCCGTAGAAGGACGTCATCAGCTTTAATATGCTTTTTTGCTCCACTTGTCATGGACCGTGACAACATGTGTAGTTAGTGGGAACAAAAGCCTGAGGTACAAATATTTTTCTTCCTGCAAGATGAAAGCTAAAGGCAGCCACAAGTGGACATGCTCTGATTTCACTTTCAGACCTAATTAGAGGCCAGAGACTATAAAGCATAAGTATCATCATGTTCAGAAACTTCTACCTAGCAAGTTGAAACTTTGGCACATTACAGCCGTGATTTACAATACAGGTCAAACATCTGGACACACCCTCACACTTAATGTTTTTTCTTTAATTTCATGACTATTTATGTTGTAGAGTCTCACTGAAGGCATCAAAACTACAAATGAACACATATGGAACTTGACCGATAATGTAATTAAAATTGCCAGTACAGTTTTTGCTGTGACCATATATAGAGTCTTTGCAAGTCAAGGAAGCATTTGGTATAGACCCTTTATTTGTTTACAAACATTGTGACGTTTTTTGTGAGCGGGGCTTATGCTGGAGGCAAAAGCGGAGCGAGAAGTCAAGCGGGACTGGGAGTATATAGTTTGCGCTGGGAGTTTGCGCTGCAACCTCGAGCATTTTTAACCCGTTAAACTTCAGTGTACCGCCGGCGGTACACTTACTGATTTGCATAGGAATTTCAAGAATGTCCGAAGGCTGCAACGCGATTATATCAACACTATACGCCGATGGAAAGCTTAGATTCTCATGAATCCGCCGGTTTAAACCACTTTCAGATGTGATTACCACAGCGGGCAATATAAACACATTTGTCCGACAAACAACGAATATCCATCCATCCGTTCTCTATACACGGCTTCAACGTACACAGCGCGACTCACATTTCCGGGTTCATTATTACACACTGATGAAAATATTCCACAAAAAACGGCCATAATCCAACCTTGGACATCCAGAAGACACAAGCCAGTAAACTATTTTGTCCAAAACATGTCTTGAAGTCGGTATATAATCCACGAATCGGTCATTTTCAAGGAAAAGCACCTAGCGATGCGCGTCCAATATTTCCTGTATTTCTCGTCATATTTTTTTTATTTACAAATAGAATATTAGCGATTTTTTGTACTGAAAATGGCTGGAATTGACTGCAGCTGATCGTCTCTGTCCAGTTTTTTCGCCTCAGTGCATTTAACCACAACTGTCTTCGTTCCCTCTGAGCATGAGTGTTCGGTGGAATCCTATAAAACTTTAATTTGCGTTCGCCAATGTCATTCCTCCTATTCTGGCATCCAAAAACACAGCAGGACGACATTTTAGAATAGTTGATAGAGCCTAGTCCCTCAGTCTTTCGCCTTTCGGTCAGGGCCGCGGGCTTCCTCTTTTGCCTCCAGCTAAAGCTGTGACGTCATTCGTGACATGGGTCATTAAAGGGTCTATTGTTTTTGGTAATTATATAATTTGGTAAATGGGCTTTTGTCCATTCTTTATGTGGTGTTATAATGCGATTAGCTCATGAGCATAAAGACTTTTTATTGCAAATGATTTGGTTTTGCTGCCTTTGATTGCTAATAATCAGAATGTGCCCTGGAATAAACTGCAGTTGTATGTCCAATCACTAATCGTTCACAGAATAAAGTCTACATAAAGAGTATGTAACTGAATATTGATGACACATACTTAAACAGAATGATGTCATGGATAACAAATTAGCATATGGAAAGTCCCAAAGAAAAAAAACTGACCTTATTCTTTCGATAAAATACAAAACAACAATTAGTTAATTTTAGACCCATTTTTACAAAACCAAACCAGGCTCGTTTCAACCAGTTTTTATGCTAAGCTAGGCTAACCAGGCACCAGCTCAATAAAGACGAACAAGACGTGCGCTTTTACCTCTCAAAAAGAGAGTGAATGTGCATATTTCCTGAACCACTTTTCCCAAGAATTAAGATATTTTGTCCTGTTTTTCTAGTTTGCATATTCTCAGAATCTCATTATTCCACCAAAATACCAAGACACCACACACAGTGTACAGTTAAAATCCATCTCTTTAAATGAGGCATCAAAAAGGACATGGCACACAATATAAATAAATGTATTCCCATTTACTGTGTTCACTGGTCAGCTGGTCTAGAGAAGGTTTGCGAAAACAAGCTTTAACTGTACAGATTAGGACTTCATGGCTACAATTTGCATAATCATGGTCTTATATAACAATAATGAGCTTATTTCATATTCATTTGAGCTTATTTCATATTCATTTTTGGAAGCAGGTCAAGTAAAATCATCTGCATGGGGAGAATATCTGCGGGATTTTGCAAATACAGGACTGAAGCCCACATCCATTTATTCATTTAAAGATGTGTGAAAACATAGCCTTTTTTATCATCTTCTTGTTGAGGATGCTGTCAATTATTGCACATATAGGAGAACATGGACCTCATGTTGCTATGAAGGAATGTATGTAGAAACAAACAGTGGGGGGACTCACACAACAACGTGCTATTCATGTGAAGGGAGAGGAAGCCTTGTCGTTCCAGAGCCTTCGCCTTCTGTCTGTGTCACGATGATTTACAATAAAGCGCAGAAAGACACAGTATGTGGGCTGCTGCATCAACATAATCTGAATTCTACTGCAGCTGCTGTGAGGCACGCACAGCCTTGAGGCTATATTGAAAAAAAAGAGAAAGGAATCCTGTGACTGGGTTCCCTTACCTTCATACTTACATAGTGTTAAGTCAGAACTGTGGTTTTTCTCATGAAAATATGTTTAGCATAATGTTTTGGAAAGTTTCTTCCTGCAGTTAGACGCCACTGGGATGCAATGTTGAATTGCATGTAGTAACACTCTGTGGGACCCATAATTCATAGCTACTGTCTGCTTTATTGCTTTTCTGAAACTGGAAATGAATCCTTTCTGATCATTTACAATTCAGATATGCCACTTTCTTGTTTAATTATGTTTTCTAAATGATTTTGCTGTCCAATGCTGCTGATTTTGCTGAAAAAAATCCATTATTTCAAAAAGTGTCATTCCAGAGACTAAATAATTAGTCTGGACTTTCTGGGTAATTTAAACCTGTAGATAAGAAACTGTAAGACAAGTTATTAGTGAAGAGAACTCACCCTTTCCTCCTCCTCTCTGAGGTCAGGCATGGTGCTGACACACAGCGTCACAGCAGTGATGGCTACAAATATCACCGACAGACAGGCGAAGATCTTCCCCGGCAGACCAGAGTGGGGGTTCTCCACCATGTCCCTCAGCCTCCGCATGCAGCCCCCCGTAAAGGTTTCTTCTGGTCCTCCTGGAGGCTGCTGACTCTCCTCGCAGGACTGCGGTGAGGTGAGCTCGGCCTCCTCGTCCTCCAGCCTCTGCTGCTCCTTGAACTCCTCCTGCCTGAGCCTCAGCTTCCTGAGGCAGCACCAGTCCAGGTTGTTCTCCTCCACCCCCCAGTACAGCAGCTCCTCCTGGAAGGACAAAGCGCACATCTCCCTCAGCAGCCGCAGCTTCCCTGCTGCCAAGAAAGTCACAATGATGCGAAAAGCAGACGGGCTTCGGTCGAAAAAATACTCATTACGGCTGCCGTCATAGTCATCACACACGTCCATGATCTCGGCTTCGTTGCTGCAGCTGCGCAGTTTTCCCAGTCGGGTCAGAGGGAACTCATCCAGCGTGGACCAGGGGATGTGGTACTTGATGCCCCCCACATTGATGATGGCTGCCCCGTCTGCCAGGCCCATCTCAGCTCCATCTTGCTGGCGGGGTTGAGGCTGGAGCAGGAGCTGCGCTCGCTTGTAGAACAAACCTTTCTTGGATGTGACCTCTTGTGGGTTCTCCACACGCTTAAAGCGGAAGGTGGGGAACTGGTGTTCGGTGCTGCCAGCCAGGAAGGCCACCTCCTGGTACATCCCTGCAACTCTGCTGGGGGACCCTGTCCTGCACAATGCGATTTGTGGGGAGCTTCACCAGGAATGTGAGGTGGCAGGGAGCTGTTCACCCATTCAGCAGCACAGCACGTCTCTGTAGGACGGAAGAGATAAATAAATGTTTCAGTTATATTACAGATCTTTTACTGTAAGGATTGAAGGTCTGGATCCAGTCCAACCAATCCAAGTTATATCACAACATGTACTGTAGTGTAATATTTTCTGGATGTGATACTAAAAGTAAAAGTTGATATAATTATGGCAAATGCTATTAAAACTGAAGATTACAGTTCCGATGTATGTATGAACTGCATAATAATGAAGATTCTAGTAATCACTGGTGTTTTGGTGATATTGTGTGTGTCTGTGGAGGACACACACACAGCTGGAAGATTATAAAGTAAAACATGTATTTTGGTGTAAAGATCAATCATATGCTTTCTAGAAAATAATATATGAAGTACTCAAACATAATGATGTAACTGTAAGGCAATATAACTTCTTAAAGAGGTGCATAAGGAACTTAACAACACATAATGGTATAATATGCATGAACTCTGTCACAAAACAATAGGAGTAAGATGCACAGGGGGGATGAAACAAAAGTCTGAACATACCTGGACGTGTTCTCTGTAAAGCATGACCTAATGACAATATAATGTCCTCTGTAGGGTGTGATCTCAGGGTGAAATATGATAACCTGATGCCAAGATCTGACCAATAGATTTAGAAAAGCATAATGGTGTCAAAACTGTCTATCAAAAAAATGCCCTATAGGCGTGGTAGAAATGACCAACTTTCACAGCATAACAGCTCAGTATCTCAGTTTTTTCTCAATGGGAATAAATCACGTCTAGGGAATGCTCCTGGGTTTTTTGTCGACAAAATAAATCCTGCTGTCCTCAATTGCTGACTTCTCCTAGTGATTTTATTGAAGATCTTAAAAGAAGCTTTTTAAAGATTTGAACACAGGCAAGTCTTAGACTCTGGCCCATGATTTGAGACTTCGGTTCCTCATCAGTACCAAAAAAAAGTTACAACTTCTGTTGCTTACAGAAAACAACATTCACAGACACATGGTGCAGGGATGAAGCAGGGGGAGACAGCTGTAGAAACCAAGGTGAGGGAAGTTAATGTATTTATAGTAATATACACAATACAGACAACTAATTGCATGCAAGAAGGAATAACAAGCACACAGAGAAAAAGAAGGAATAAAGCTTATACAGGTTAGTGTGACTGACTCAGAGTGTGTGGTGTACAAACATGACACGGACCTCTTAAGTAGGGGCTCAGGGCTCCTGGTCAGTTTACCATATTAGCATAAGATTTATTTGGAGGTGTTTTCATGAAAATCACTGGCAAAATGTGTTTTGCAGCATGTGAATTCATTTTTGTATCTTGACTGTTTTTCAATTAATCAGCTGTGTGTGAAGTACCGCGTCCAACCTTGAATAATCTTGATACCTATTTTGTTGCACAGCACCTTTTAAAAAGATGGAACCAACTTACTCAAGCGTTTGGCTTGAGAAATACACTGCATTGATAGTTGGAACCAAATGTTACAACTAAGAGAACAATGACATTGTATCCATGTAGTTATCAATCTTTTTGACTGATAAATAGATAGATTTGCAACTTTTCCTGGAACTATATTAAAGCAGTAGGTCATAGAAAGTAACTTTAGGCGTTTATGGGTAACAGAGATGTGCACGTTGCTTAAATCAAATTGTTGATTGGTTATTCTTAGTATATTTTTTTCATTTTTTAGCCAAAACAAAAAATGTGTTAATATAAAAATATATATATACCGTGCCTTGCGAAAGTATTCGGCCCCCTTGAACTTTTCAACCTTTCGCCACATTTCAGGCTTCAAACATAAAGATATAAAATTTTAATTTTTTGTCAAGAATCAACAACAATTGGGACACAATCGTGAAGTGGAATGAAATTTATTGGATATTTTATACTTTTTTAACAAATAAAAAACTGAAAAGTGGGGCGTGCAATATTATTGGGCCCCTTTACTTTCAGTGCAGCAAACTCACTCCAGAAGTTCAGTGAGGATCTCTGAATGATCCAATGTTGTCCTAAATGACTGATGATGATAAATAGAATCCACCTGTGTGTAATCAAGTCTCCGTATAAATGCACCTGCTCTGTGATAGTCTCAGGGTTCTGTTTAAAGTGCAGAGAGCATCATGAAGACCAAGGAACACACCAGGCAGGTCCGAGATACTGTTGTGGAGAAGTTTAAAGCCGGATTTGGATACAAAAAGATTTCCCAAGCTTTAAACACCTCAAGGAGCACTGTGCAAGCAATCATATTGAAATGGAAGGAGTATCAGACCACTGCAAATCTACCAAGACCCGGCCATCCCTCTAAACGTTCACCTGGAACAAGGAGAAGACTGATCAGAGATGCAGCCAAGAGGCCCAGGATCACTCTGGATGAACTGCAGAGATCTACAGCTGAGGTGGGAGAGTCTGTCCATAGGACAACAATCAGTCGTACACTTCACAAATCTGGCCTTTATGGAAGAGTGGCAAGAAGAAAGCCATTTCTCAAAGATATCCATAAAAAGTCTCGTTTAAAGTTTGCCACAAGCCACCTGGGAGACACACCAAACATGTGGAAGAAGGTGCTCTGGTCAGATGAAACCAAAATCAAACTTTTTGGCCACAATGCAAAACGATATGTTTGGCGTAAAAGCAACACAGCTCATCATCCTGAACACACCATCCCCACTGTCAAACATGGTGGTGGCAGCCTCATGGTTTGGGCCTGCTTTTCTTCAGCAGGGACAGGGAAGATGGTTAAAATTGATGGGAAGATGAATGGAGCCAAATACAGGAGCATTCTGGAAGAAAACCTGTCGGAGTCTGCAAAAGACCTGAGACTGGGACGGAGATTTATCTTCCAACAGGACAATGATCCAAAACATAAAGCCAAATCTACAATGGAATGGTTCACAAATAAACGTATTCAGGTGTTAGAATGGCCAAGTCAAAGTCCAGACCTGAATCCAATCGAGAATCTGTGGGCAGAGCTGAAGACTGCTGTTCACAAACGCTCTCCATCCAACCTCACTGAGCTCAAGCTGTTTTGCAAGGAAGAATGGGCAAGAATTTCAGTCTCTCGATGTGCAAAACTGATAGACATACCCCAAGCGACTTGCAGCTGTAATTGCAGCAAAAGGTGGCGCTACAAAGTATTAATGCAAGGGGGCCGAATAATATTGCACGCCCCACTTTTCAGGTTTTTATTTGTTAAAAAAGTTTAAAATATCCAATAAATTTCGTTCCACTTCACGATTGTGTCCCACTTGTTGTTGATTCTGGACAAAAAATTAAAATTTTATATCTTTGTTTGAAGCCTGAAATGTGGCGAAAGGTTGAAAAGTTCAAGGGGGCCGAATACTTTCACAAGGCACTGTATGTTTTGTTTATGCTTCAGCACTTTTTATTGTTTAGTTGGCTATCTGGTCTGCTTGAAGCTGTTGAGTGTGTGCATTAAAATCCTCCAAGACAAATATCACAAAGTGGTTGCCGGAGTTATTTCAATTATGCATAAATTTATGGAAAATGCTGAAATGTGTTGTGCTCATCCAGTCACAGAACTTTCATCCATATTTTACATGAAGAACCATTTTCAATACTGCCTGCCCTTGCTCTGTTTTTTTTTCTGCTTTTTTTAAGCTCAATGTTTTTTTTTTTATTATCCCTTAATGTTATCTCTATAATAAGATTTTAAAAGGGCAAAATGCTCTTAATTTACACCAGAATACAGGAAACAGGATCAATAATTTAAAAAATTTTCTGGGGGAGGACCCCAGACCCCATGTCAGCATGACCATCCCGCACAAACCAAATCTCTCTAAAGTCTGGTCACAAGTTGGCAGCCCTGTAACCAGTAGTGGTGCAACGGATCATCGTTCAGCTGTGATCCATACGGATCGCTCTCCACGGTTCGGAACGGACGTGATCTGCGGATTGGTTGATGGAAAAAAGTTGTACGTGGTCATGTGGAAAGTGCATTTTTAATCCACACGAGCTGAGTGCTGCGGTAGTCATGGCTAGCGGAGGAGCAGAGGAACTTGGAAAAACCTTCTGCGTCATTTAAGTCGCCCGTATCGGAGCATTTTGGCTTCCCTGTAAAATATAGTGAAGATGGAAGAAAGGTGGTGGACAAAACTATAACGTGTGTCGCCGCTGTGGCACGACAAAGCCGTATGAGAGTGGAAATACATCGAGCATGGCCACCCATATGAAGTGGCGTCACCCAGATGTTTCGGTGACAGGAGCCAAGACCAAGACTGCTCAACAATCGCTTATCACAGTGACATTTAAACAGCCCCTTGCTGCAGAGTCCGACCGGGCTAAAGCTATTCCAAAAGCTATTGGGGTGTTTATAACTGCAGACATGAGGCCATATTCCGTGGTGCAAAGCACAGGGTTTAAACATAATGTGCTTGAACCACGTTAGGAGATCCCATCGTGCACTCACTTCAGTGAGAAAATGGTCTTTTTTTTCCGGTCTGAAAATTGATCCGATCTGTGACTCAAAACCGCGAAACGATTTGAACCATGAGTTTTTTGATCCGTTGCACCCTACTAACCAGATACTACACCTGTCAGTATAGTCACAGTTAATGCATTTCTACCATAGGAGCTTTACTACTACTACTACGATGTGAAATCAAGGCATTTATACAGGAGAAGACTTGTGAAGAGACCTACCAGACTGTTGCTTCCACACTCTGATTCCAATCTGGATACTAACATAAGATGAGACTTGAGGTTCTACTTTAAATTTTTATTAAGGTTGTAAACATTTTTGACCTGCTGTGCACAGAAAATGATGTAGTGAGACAGCTGATGTTTTTCTAATCTTCAAATTGGGCTCATCTTTGCAGGATTTTATGGGATGGTGGAAATGCAGATAATAAAGTGCTGAAGGAATCTTTTTTCTTGGAAAGTCTCCAAGTTCTTGGGGATTTTGGTGGAAACAAAGCTACAGTCACTAAAGTGCTTCAGTCAAACATTTTACAAAGAAATGCAGATTATTTTTCCCGTGTACTTTCTGCTACCAGGCCATCAGACTGGAGGCTTTTTGCTCTGCTTTCAGATGAGAACTTTCAGATCAGCTATAAACATTTTAGAAGAGGTTGGATGACCCCTCATAGTAGCTACTTTCATTTTTTTTCAAATAGATCCATCCATTCATTATCTATACACCATTTAATCCTCCTTAAGGGCTGGAATCTATCCCAGCTGATTTAGGGTGAAGGCAGGGGACACCCTGGACAGGTTACCTGTCTATCATAGGGCTACACAGAGACAATCCCACTCACATTCACACCAACAGACCATTTAGAATCACCATTTGGCCTCAAGTAAATCTCTGACATTAAATGTCACTTACATGTCCAGTCCAGCTGAGTATCATATCTTCAGGCTGTGAGTAGACACCCAGTCACCATCCAGCGTCATGTCTTTTAACTTGTTTTCTAGATTGACTGGAAACAGAACACAGGCAAACAGTCTTTTAAAAAAGACTCACAATTCAAGATAGTTTCAAATTTTAGATGAGGAAGTCAGAAACATGTTCTTTGAAGTCTAACTGCAATGGAAGCTCAGAGAAAAGCAACTTGATGTCATGCTGCGGCTCAAATCCAACGCAAAGAAATTATTAGGGGGGTTTTTTCATCACCAAACTGTCGAACAAAGTCCTCTTCAACATACTGTAGGAAACGTACACCAGCATGCAGACCAAATCACAGCACCCACAGCTTAATATGAAGAAAAGCAGAGTCTCAGCTGCTATATGGAACACATGACATTAACATGTGTTCAATATTTAATCCATGTGCTTAGGCTTTGTTTATTTTTTTATTTTATATGGACACCGTGTCATACGGGCAGTGTGAGCAGGGGCGTCATCTTGCATAAATACCAATTTTGAATGTCTGTTAAAGATTTTCCGTTCAGTCACAGGTATCGATTTTTTCCTCCTGGCCAAAATTGGAAGTGGTACCTTCTCTACAATGTTGCTGGTATAACATTGTGCATTAACAGTGGTACCTTGAGGCACAATGTGCAGCTCTGAGAGACATGAAGCAGTGTCAGAAATAAACAGAGCGGGCATTTATCAGAGAAAATTCATTTCTCCCAGTCTTTTGAAGTCAGAGTTATGTACTTCTTTGCCAGTCTCTTCTCCTTTTGCAATTTCGTGAGTCGCTGGCTACATTGCCTCTTGTAAGCTTTCAGCCCCGATGTTTCTGTTAAATAATGATGCACATTGCTCTTAGAAACATCTTCTCGTGACTGGTGTCTTGTACCCTTGGCCTTTCTCATTAAATCCTTGGCTCTTGCAGTTAGGTCAGATGGACATCCTGAGCGAGACAAGTCTTTGAAGGATCCTCCTTTGTTGTACTTTGGCCACCACTTCTGCACCCAATGAATACTTCTGCCAAGGGCTTGAGCTTCCTGCTGACCAGTTTTTCCTGTATTTTGAAGGGTTGTGGATAGAGGTACGGACCCGTACCCGTAGCCTGTGGACTACAGATACGGAACTTGCCATTTGCCAATCAGATACACGAGATCTGGTCACGTGACTCCCGGTAGACGCTAGCGGTACGGACCCGTAGCATCGGTACTACAGGTACGGACCCTAAACCTGACCCTAACACTAACCCTAACCTTAACCTTTGCTTACCTTTCAACAGTTTGCAGTGGTTAGCAGCTTCTTGACTCGCGAGACTCGCGTACGGGTCCGTTTCTGTCTGGCAAATGGAAAGTGCCGTATCCGTAGCCTGTGGGCTACGGGTCCGGGTCCGTATCTGTAGACACTACCATTTTGAAGAGTCATGGTCTGTGCATGAATCTCAGACTTTGAAAGAGTAGCTTTTCTACCTTTATTCTTGGTCACGGTGACAACTGAGACCTGACAGTTTGACCAGACAAATGACCAAACAGTACCTGATTGACCAGGTGGAAGCCATTTTGGTGACAAACAATCAAACATGTTGTCCAGTGGGGAGAAGGACCATTTGGGACACGATGCACATCTAATAGTGTCAGAGCCTTTTTATTCACAGATAACAGAATGACTTTCAGATGTACTGCATGTGTACCTGTTTCTATAGAGAAAACATTACCCTGCACTTGTAAAACCTTTCTGAACAGATTTACCCAGAATCTATCGCGATCAAGCGAAAACATGCCTGCTTTGAGGAGGTCCTGATGGATTTTTCGGCTCAATCGAGACACTGATGTTCGACTCCCTGCTGCTGTTGCTGAATCAGAACAGAGTCATCAGACAGAGAAACATGTCAGTCTGTGTGCATGTCTTTTTTCATTCTCTGAAAAACTCCTCAGATCCAGTGAAACATTTTAAAAGTTGTGTTTTCTTTACAAGCAGAGACATTTCTTGTGTTATTTAGCATGTGTATCTGGATAAGCATTCCAGATAAGTGTAGCAACAGGCCAGCCACTGATCCTTTGCTTGCGAATGACGGCTGTACTGGGCCTGAGGCAGTTCAGCGGATGTAGGGAGGCTCGCAGCATCATCACAACAAATTAAGAGCAGAAGCCCTGCAGCTCTCCTCAGAGTTTGCTCCTCTATTGTGAGGCCAATTATTCTGAAACAGGTCGCTTCCTCCCACGGAGGGGTTCAGAGAGCAGCACCTCTACAGCCACTCAGCAAAGTGCTTCTGACAGGAGCAGTTTATTGAGGATGACACTGCACCCAGGGGTGGCTTCAGAAGAGAGAATAAATTGAAGTTACATAGGAGGAGCCAAAACCATCAAAGAGTAACATGTCACACACTGGGACGTGAATATCTGAGATTTTTCACCAACTAAACGCAAGATGAAAGCATCTGCAGCTGGATGTGTCTGAAAGAGTGTGTTTTGTTTAATATTTTTTCGTCCTCATTAAAAAAGCTGTTTGACATTTGGGGAGCTTTTTGATTTTCTTGCTGAGAGTTACATGAAACAGCTCTCATGTCCGTCCATCAAACGTGCCCAAGCAAACAGACAAGTAGTTAGCTTAGCTTAGCATGAAGGCAGGAAGCAGGTGAAACAACTGTTCGAGCTCTGTCCGAAGACGACAAAAAGTTAGCAATAAAGCAACAGCTTGTAAATTCATTCTTCATCAGAAACACAAAAACATAAAAATAAGCACAAGGAAAACAAAAAGGTGTTTGATAAAAGCAAGCAACATCAGGGGCTGCACCTCTTCGTCTTGAGAACTATTTATTGACCTAAGAGAAACCTCTTAGTAATTTAAACAAGGTGCTTATCGGCTAAATTTTTTAAACCCTGATTTGCATGTTTCCTAATTCTTATGTTAAGCAAAGCTACCTGTCCCTGTGGCTGTAGCTTCATCCTTTTGTTGTTTATGTTTATTCGAAATATTCAATGAAAATCCAATCACAATCACTGACTTTAAGGAGTTGGTATTCCAGGTAGTTGGAAGTCAGATAAATTGTTCCAAATGATGGTACTTGACTCAGCATTGCCCAGGTCTGATGACTGCAAGTTTGGAAACACAAAGCAAAATATCTGTTGGTGCGGATAGATTTATACACATAAATCTATGCAGAGCCTTTACTATAGCATCTATCTATCTATCTATAAACATCTATAGTGAGTGTGTGCGGATATTTGAGGTTAAGGAACTCCACCTGGAACCAACCACTGCTGTGTGTTTTGTGTCTATGTTGTATATTTGTCTTTGCTTTTAAAGGTGGAGTCTGCAGATAATAAGCCTTTAGTGAGCATGTGCCAGATTTTCTCCCTGTGCATGTGTGGGTTTCTCTGGGTTCTTCCTCCCACTGTCCAAAAACAGGCTCAGGTTAATTGGTGGTTCTAGATTATCTGTGGGTGTGAATGTGAGTGTGATTGTCTGTCTCTATGTGTAGCCCTGTGATAGACTGTCGACCTGTCCAGGCTGACCCCTGCCTTCACCCTAAGTCAGCTGGGATAGACTCCAAGCCCCCGCAACCTTAATGAGGAATAAGCATCGACGCTCAATAATAGATGGATCGATGTGGTTTTATCTGTACAAAGCACAAAGGTCATGTTCTTTGCTTTCATTTTTAATGCAAACTTCTCTTGCCACATCCTGTTGATCCTCAGTGTCAGTACTCTATTTTTATTTCTGGATCTGGCTCCGTGAGAAGCTGATTTAAACATTCCTTCCTAAAGCTGGTACCTTTCTCTACTTCCTTCTTCAGAAATAGGACCTGAAGAAGACAGAGTACTTTTGAATCCTGCATTGTTCCTTTGCCACCAGTTGCTCATGCAAATAGAATTTACGTAACTCTTTGCATAAATCTGGAACCTATGCATGACTGATCTATCCACCTTCCCACATCCTCTCAGTCCTCCTCTTCGTAAAAGCCCTGAAGCAGACGTCTATTTTGGGACACAGAGATTGTGAATGACACTGAACTATCACCTGACAGGCTCCTAAATCTTACTGATTTGTCTCCTCAGAGTGGCTTTCTTGTCACTGACAGTCTGCACTCAAAAATATGAGGACAATTATGTTTCTTGCCTGCAGAACAAGCGCAGCAATCAGTGGCGAGAAAACGATTTTAGAATCTAGAATGACGCAGAATGTCTCTCTTGAAGTGTAATAATCATGGAAAAAGTACTTCTCACAGTATAATTATATATATGTACGACTGATGGAGGAGATGGAGAGTGATTGCTAGATTATAAGTTGCAGGAGCTGCTGATTTAAAGCAGGACTTTGTCTCTTCAAAGAGATGCTTTATTATTGATCCAATACCCAGTGTTCATAATTGAAACTGGCAAAACAGGATGGCCTGCTTTCTCCAGTATGAATTATAAATGGCCTAAATGGTTTGACTTGCTCCAACTCAAAGCCCGTTGTTTGCTTATTTTAAAAGCGCAAAAAAGCACTTTCACTACTGCTGAGTTTGGAGCTGAATTATTTGAAGATTTGCTTTTGCAGAATAAATTGGGGACCAGCAACAAAGCCAGAATCGGATCTGAACACCACTGACCCTCCCACACGGTTCACTGCCAACTTCCATCAAAATACATTTTGTAGCAAAAACTGCAGAACGACATAATGTTAGGGCTGCAACTACCAATTAGTCTGACCATTATTTTATTTATTAATTGTGGCTCAGAATAGGGAAAATGGCACTCAGTCTTTGAGAACATGGGAAAAACACTTTTTCTGTCGTTTTTAGATAAAAAGAACTGAAACAGGGAAAGTCTTTAAGTACTTGGCAAATAATTTCCTTTCAAATATCGACTAACTTGTCCTCACTAATATAGATATCATGCAAAACAAATATCTCCTCTGTGTCTGGGCCTTTCTTTAACATGAAAACTGCTTTAGGTCACTCTTACTGAGACTTTTTCAAACGTGTTTGGAAGTGCAGATTTTCAAAAAAAACTCCAGTTTATGTGTATGTGTGTGGACATGTAGAACAGATTTTAGGAAACAATGATGTCAAATTTTGAATTTGCTCACGATGAGCAGAAAAAACACTAATAATGGTGGATAGATGGACTACCAGTCAAAAGTTTTAGAACACCACAGATTTTCCAGTTTTTTATTGGAAATTCTGCATATTAATGATTCATTGTACTCTGACATGAAAGCACAGAACAAATAAACCAACAATTTTTTAAAAAAAATAACTGAAACCAAAATGTAATCTAAACTTTTCACTCATCATAGTAGCCAAATCTATCGTACAGAGATGTTTGCAAAATGATGGTTGAGAGGACAGAATTTTTAAAAAGGTATTCATCTCAAAAAGATCATATTTCAAATAATATCATGGGCACAAGAAGGATGTGAAATTTGGGACACGCTAAACGTATAACCATGGTAACAGCCATTCATCTAAACTCTATTTCCCCAGAATCAGACTGCACCTTTAACTCTACATGATGATGGCTGAACAAGGTGTTTCACTGTGTTAAAAAAAACTGTTTCCTCCACTGACTGTACACACATGTTTTCATACTCAGCATCTCACAATGAGGTACAAGTGCTTGTTACAACCCCCTAACAGAGGCACATTCTTCAACTGAAATGACAGTAATGAACCACCTTTGCAGCCAAATTTGACAATGTTTCTTTATGGAGAGTGGACCGAGTGGTGTGGGCAGTTTCTGTTCGGAATGCAGTGTTAACTGAGGACATGGTTTTTAGTACTATGTGCAGAAATGTCTACAGAGGAGCTGACAGGCCATTTTCCTGACAAACACCAGACAAGTGAGCCTCATTTCATTTTTACTGGACAACTTTCAAGGCTACGGGGCCAAAGAGTGCGCTGCACCGTGACACACTGAACGGTCCTCCTGTCCAGAGGAATGTGTGCAGTTTTCAATTCAATTCAATTCAATTTTATTTATATAGCGTCAATTACAGTCAAATCGTCTCAAGACGCTTTACAGAACCCATATGCCTGACCCCCAGAGCAAGCCCAAAGGCGACAGTGGCAAGGAAAACACCCTTTTAACAGGGAAGAAACCTCGAGCAGAACCCGCCTCTAAATAGGGGGGACCCATCTGCCTGCTGGCCGGGCGGGTTGAGAAGGACAGAAGAGGGCAAGGGGGAGGGATGGGAGAAGAGGGAGGGGTGGGAAAGCAAGGAAAACACAACACACATTTGGATACATGCATGACAGGATATGTGACACAAACAAAGTATAAGCTAACATTAAAAACTGACTCATAGTTTACTCTTATGATGTACGGCTCTGACATTAAACATACTCCATATATAGCTAGCAGTAAAATTCAAGCAGTATGTAAGTTAGCATAACAAGTATAGTGAAGGCGATGCAGAGTTGACTGGTTTTGCTGTTAACAGTACATGTTCTGTGCAATCTGTCCGTATGCAGCATCATACAAAACACAGTTAATTCTGCTTTATGTTAGTTATGTGTGTCCACGTTTTGACTTGCAGGTTCTCTCTATGCATTTCTTTTATCAGGCAGAATATAAAGATTCCTGAAACTGCCCTGCTGTTGTTGCAAATAAGCGGCGCAAAACGTCCCCTGGATAGGCTTCAAAAGAGGTTTCTCTACATAATCTTATGCACAGCATGTGTACAGCTGACACTCACACACCCTCTGAGTATGCTGTATAGAGCAGCGCTGTGCTGTTGCTTAATGCATTGAGATGCAGAATGCTGTGTTTGGCTATGTTTGAATATATTAACTTTTCATAAGTCAGTTTCAGAGAACACTTGGTCCACTCACTTTTGTACAGACCCACCAGAAATACTACTTCACCACTGCTGGAGCCTTCAGCACCCATATACTCGGTCTCTCATTATCACTCCTCAAAGGAGTAACACGCACCGTGACAATACCTAATTGAAAATGAAACCTGACTTAGAGCCTGGCACTCGGTGTCAATCGGCTCATTGAAAGGGTTAGATGTACCAGAGTGTGAGACAGAGAGGAGGAGATAATTGGCTCAATAAACTGCAGAAAGGGAAAAGATCCATATGATGGTGAGCCTAAAAGAATGTGAAGCACAGTTATTAGGACGGAGATGGAGATCAGGGCAGAACACAAAAACGCAATAAGGGCAACAGACGCCCGCTTCCAAACAGAAAAACAGGCTCATTATGTTCCTTTGCAAAAACACAAGTAGCCCAGCAGCTTTCTATCTCCTGTCCTCGTGGCTCTAAGAGTCTGCAGGGCTTTCTGTTCACCAAACCCTCTGCTCCTATTAGCTCACCTCCAGCTACAGAGCAGGAAGACTGATGAGGAAAATAAGTTGCTGTAGATTTTTTTGGTTGCAGGTCAACCCTGATGCACAACGTTCTGAAAACCACCACGGGACAGAGCGGACTGCCGTATTCACCGCAATCACTTCTCATTAGCTCATCCTCCCTGGATTCAGGGTGGTGGTGGGTCCTCGGCTGTTTTCTTTGAATTTACAGCTCAGCAGAAAGAAACACGAGCATCAGCATGCACACATCAACAGGTTTATGATCCCTGCGCGGGCAGGCACTGACATGTATATGCACAATCCATACCAGAAAGTAAGAGTGAGGCTCCACTGAAAAGCATGATAGCAGTTTTAAAAGCTTCCCATCTTACTTAAGGTGGAACTCATGGACTCAAATATTGGCAGGGAAATCTAATTACCCCGGGACAATCCTGCTGAAAGGTAAGACCTGATGGAGGGGGAGCTTGCATTAGGACTGCTCCCCCACAAATCAGATCAGATTTAAAGTCCAGTACTGCTGGGAAAAGGCTACATAAACAGCAAAGGTGAAGATTTAATATGCATTTAAACATCCCTAAATGAAAGAAAACAGCTTAGTGTACCCCTGTAACTCTCTCCATAGGAACAGAGTGGTAGGAGATGCCATGAAGCACCTTAAGGACACCTCTGAAAGTCTCTCCAGGAACATTAAAGGGGTGTTTAGTAATAAATAAAAAATACCAGGAGGACATTATGAAAGCACTAATTGAAAACATTATCAGCTGCAGTCACTTCACTACTCCCTGTAGGAAAACCAAAGGGATATTACTTGGAAATTGAGGGAGTTTGTCACATTATGACAGAAAAAGGGAGGCATAATAGGCTGTTTCCTCGTTCAGTATTTGTTTGCTGTGATGTAACATTTGAAAATCTAATAAAGCCAGCACATCTGACATGATGTTTCTTTTAAAATAAAATGTGAAAACCCCTCAAAATTCCTAGTTGCCAGACTTACCCAGTGTGTTGTTGGGTTTGTGTCCATCTGGTTCAGGTTGCTCGCACGTACGCGCTCCTCAATATGCAGCATGCCTTTAAGTTTTCCACGCAGATGGTCTGGGACATCGTAGTAAGAATTAATAGTGAGCTCACAGCCCGCACGGAGTTTCAAGGCTTCTGAAAAGTCGCTGTTTAAACGCTCAAAAATATACGCGTCTGGAGAGCCTCCCTCCAGTAGAATCAATCATCCACAGGAGACGCCAAAGAGATAGAAATGTTACTCCACGCGGACTCCGTCTCACTGCCCCTCTCCCCATCAGAGCCGACGTGGCAGATGTCCAGAGGAGCAGGTGAGAGGCTGTTTCCAGCTCACTGACCGTCACTGCGCTCCGCTCCGGAGGTTCAGGTGCGTCCTGAGCTGCGCTCCGACAAACTGCGTCTCTGGGAAACCACGACTGCTTCAGTACAGTTTCACAGCGTCAGGGGGAGCGTTTGTTATATAGTACTTCTCACTGTTCTGCGATGAGATTGAACTCACATTGTAATCATTTCCTGTCTTGGCTTCTCATCGCTAAAATGTGACCTTTGAAGGAGGATTCGGAACGACTGATGCTTCTAGCTGTGATTTTAGTTCAGCTCATTGCTCACTTTTATGTAGATCACAACTTCATCTTATATTAACTACGTTAGATGTATTTCTGAGAGGATTTACAGCTCTACAAATCGGAGGAGGACTGGCAGAAGTGGCTCATAAAGTGGGACGTGCGCAGTATTTGCAGTGTGTGCGGCAGACCTTTCCATTAAGAGGCAGACACACCCCGCTGGTACAGTAGGTGTGGCTCCAGCAGCAGCTGAGAGAGAGTCTGCCTTAACTGGCCAGAGTTTCTCTTTAATTTCAGTCCAGTCTGTCAACAGGATGTCAGCTCCACTGAGTGTTTTCACAATGAGAGACAGCAGGCAGACAATAATTGCAGGAGTCTGATTGATGCTACAGTAAACAGTGGGGATGGCAGTAGAAGCATCCACTGGCAGCAGATCTGCTCTGCTAAACGCCTGCTACCAGCTCAGGGTTAAAGCTGCTGCTGCTGCTGTGCTCACATAAGAAATGACTGTAGCCAGATTTTAAATGAGAGCTATTTTCACTGGCTAAAAATAGAATCAAGGACAGGCAATTGTTTTTTGGGATTGCATTTGGTTGCGGGAAACTGCCCTCTAAACACATGACACCGGCCGTTCTAGTGTGCTGTAGTAGTTTGGGCTGCTAGAAATAATAACTGGGGAACTTTAGTGATGGATATCCCAGAGGTTAGAGAAGTGGATTAATCATGAGACGGTTGGTTTGAGATTAGTGCATGACCCCTGACATAACAAATGTGATAAATAAAATCTATTTCAAGCTGACATTTTAACAGTGATTTGCTGTCATCCAAAGTTAGAGTAAGTTATTCATCTGAGTAGGTTCTTAAGACTATTTTTTTTAACCTTTGCTTATTTTGCATGCTCTGAAAGACACTGTGCAGTGGGTAACTTTGAAATTGTAGTGTTTAATTAATGGGTTTTCAGTGGATGTTTATAAGAATGTTTTTTATGAAAGTTTCTATATGGATGGTCTTACATGTTATGTGCTTTTTTTGTTTGTTTTATTTTTATTTTTGCACTTAGAGTTCTGCACTTTCAATTTTGTTGTTGCCATACTGTGACAACAAGAGAAGCACTCTGAGAGCGAAGTGCTCCACCAAGGCTGTCCGGACAATGCCTAATAAGTCCACCAATAGTAGTTAAACTATGAATTACATAATAGAAAACACAAGGAAAGAATTTTCACTGGTTAGAAAATCACAAATAAATGAAGATATTAATTGTTTGGACTGCTTGATGAACTGCTATTAGTTTAGATTTTGTTGGTGCATTATTATGAATTATGCCTCACTTAATGTGATGTCTTGTCAGACAGGAATGACAAATATCATGCACATACTGAGGCTGTCTCCATCACTGTGATGGGAGTAAATAAGGCTGTAAGGAACATTATAGTCAAAATGATCCATGTCTGAATTATAGACTTTAACAGACTGAATAAGCAGATGGTCCTCTCAATGATCCTCCGATCTATTTGTAGCAAAGCAGGAACAAATTAGTATGTGCAACATTTCAGAAAAAGTTCATATTGTTAATCCATAAGGAGATAGGCATTAAAGCTATTAGTAATCCACAAGGCTGACAACTGATATTTAGAACATTTGAAAAAAAGAAAAAAAAAACTGAATTGAAATTGCTTTTTTATTTTTGCTTTATATATGTTTCCACTTTTTCCACGTATCCTTCAGTGTTGATACGTGGTGTGTAAACAGCCAGAGAGTGCTGTGTGTGGGACGTTTCTCAAGACCACAGAGTGACTACAGATAGAAAGAGGGGGCTGCAACACAGCTGAAGTAGCACATTTAAAAATACCTTTCTGTTATTGCAAATCGTTTAAAAAAAAAAACTCATACCAATAACCACAATGATTTGCAGATCCAGTAATACACCAGACCTATAAATTGTCAACTCACCATATGCATTTATTCCAGTTACTTCACTGTGTTAATTAACAAAGCAGAATTTTAGTATTTGAACTTTGACAACTCAAGAGAAACAGATTCAAAGAAGAAAAGGACTCAGAGAGGGCAGTACTCCACCAAGGCTGCTCAGCTGTTGTATAACTTCAAACGGATAAGTCCTGATAAGTTGGACATGTAGTTGGATCGCAGTCATGTGATTGTCAGCAGGCAGTTGTTGTCATAATTACTGTGGTGCCTTGCAGTTATCTTGCAATGATAGAGAAATCTTTAACAAATCCATGGATCCAGACTGTAAGCCACTTCACTACCAAAATTTAGTCACTGGGTTCTTGTGTCATCGCTGACCTTCCCTGAAAATTTCATCCAAACCCATTTTTACATCTTTGAGTGATGTTGTGCACAGATAGACAAACAGACAAATAAGTTAAAAGATTAAAAAGAGCAGGGAAAAAAATACTGCAGGACAATGTCAATAATTTTGCCAGTAAATATCTACATTCCCCAAAATGCAATGCAGCCCAACATAATGTAACTGTGTGTATCCCTGGTGATTAAGACCCCCATCTAGCACACTGGTTGAGCAGTGAAGTGACGTGTAGGAATCCAATGTTAAACTCCACTAGACTCCCCTCCTGTCCTCCATCTGAGCCCATCTTCTTCAGTCATGTCCAAACCATCAGGGGGGATTAAAGCCGAAAGGTTTCATGACTGGACACAATGATGAATGGAGTCATTAGAAAAAGTGAAGCAAAGCACCTGAGGCCCCATACGTTGTGTGCAACTCAGGAATTGCAAATTAGCTAGCTGCCTCTTCCATTAGTTTGCATTGATCATCCTTCAGAAGCATTAAAGGGAGACTTTGTAACTTTTGCTGAGCAACTGCTATGAGTATCAGTCACAGGCTAATGTTACAACATGGCGTAGCGGTAGCATTCATAAAAAAAAGAGTGATGGAACAGTGAGATTTATCTAAAGTTTGCTAACACAGCTGTAGCCAACATTAGCTACTTGAAGTTACTGGGCATACTACATCACAGACTGTATATAAAACATGGAGGTAGCCTTGAGGTCTGAGAAGTCCACCTGAGATAGATGTGACTTAAACTTGCATTCCTTCAGCTGGCCAGCAGGGGGCAACTTTACTGGTTGCAGAAAGAATTCCAATTGCATATAAATCTATGAGAAAATGACCCTACTTCTCACTTGATTTATTACCTCAATACACATTTTCCTAAAGTGTTTATGATCATATTCACTAATTTTGAGTTTCCTTCAATACACCACAGTGTTTATTTTGAATATTATGGTTCCATTTAGAGTAAAATCGATGATAAAATGGGTTGGGTTTTAGGATATGACTACCTTGTGATTGATAGATCACTACTGTATGGGTGTTCTCATTCAGATCCGCTGAGACGTGATGGTGTCTACATCCATCTTTTCTACGGCCTCCAGTCTATGTACCAGTGCAAGTAAGGCTGTAGCAGCAAAACCCCTTTTAACATTTTATTACTCATAAACCAAACTTTTCATTTGCAAGAGGACAATGTGTGATTTCATATTTCATAAATCACCTAGACCAGCTTAAAAGATGGCAGTAGTAGTCAGGCTTATTTTAAAATGATGCAAAGTTTTTGAAATGGTACCACTTTTTCACAGCTTTCTACAAGGAAATGCTGAGTCCTTATTCGATGAAGTACCTCAAATGGGGTTACTTTGAAAGGCAAGACCATAAAGATGTGATGTTACTTTTTAATTGAGTGGGTAAAGTCACACAAAAAGAATCCTCTAAACTCCACTCTAAGAGTTATGAATTCTGCAAGTCCATTCCTCTCTTTGTTTGCACCTCTAACTTTAGTTGGTGTGTTTCCTGAGACAAACTGAGCTTCCATCACGCAAAGAGATCCTCTCGGGCTGCTTTTGTCTGCCGACAGACATTATTAATCAGCCACCTGCTCCATTCCACTCATCCCCTTCTCTCAGCAGCCAGACTCCAGACTTTCCTGGTCCTTATTTAAGGTCTTCTTAGTTCACCTCACTTGATGAAATGAAAATGGAAGTTTGTCGTTGTGTAAAATCATATTTAATTTAACCACTCCCAGTCAGGCAGCAGCTATTCTTGGTCTTCATCCATTACATGAAAAGTTTATATACGCATGGATAATAAAAGAAAAAAGAACTACAAAAAACAACATCAAAGGGAAACAGCAGTGAGTTTAGAACCTGAGAGATAAGTAACTACGAGTTACACTGATACAGCTATTAACCGCTCTCCACAAGCGTCTGACATTGATGAATTACCATGCTCCAAATATGCTGCATCAGCCATGTGGGTACATAATAAACTTTGGCTTCATCTTCTCGACTCCCCGCTCCCTTCCTCCCACCCTCTGCGGGAGGATGAAGTGACTGGGCCGTGACTAACGAGCTGCTAAACCTGCGATTATGGTCACAACATGTTTCCAGCCTGGTGTCCTGTCAGGCCTCAAACTGCACCAGAGGAAGACCTTATTTTCTCCAGACAAAACAAAACTAATAAATGTTTACTGTCAGTTATTGATGCTAGATCTCACTAGTGTGCTTAACAAGAGTTGTTTCTTGGTCTTTAGGGATCAATAGTCATGTTTTTATTTCACATAAGACTGGCCGGCCTGTATTCATTAGAAGCCTTTTTGTTAGTTGTTCCCAACTGTTTGGTCAGACGTTGTCACCTTGCAAATGTGCTTATAGGAATTTCATATTAATTACATAAATGTGGATTCCATCACTTATTATCATACAGCAGGCTGGGAGGTAGAAGTTGGTTATTTATCCATTACAATTAGATTTATTTCAACCATATATTATGAGATCAATGTAAGATTTAGGGGCATCTATTGGCAGAAATCCAATCTAATATTCAGAATTATAAATTCTTTGGGGGCTGCACAGTGGTTGGGTGGTTAGCACTGTCGCCTTGCTGCTAGAAGATCCGTGGTTTGCATCCCTCCCCAGACCTGTGCTCTTTCTGCATGGAGTTTGCATGTTCTCCCTGTGCATGTGTGGGTTTTCTCTGTGAACTACGGCTTCTTCCCACAGTCCTAAAACATGCTGAGGTTAATTGATAATTCTAAATTGTGAATGTGAGTTGATTGTTTGTCTCTATGTGTAGTCCTGTGACAGACTGGTGATCTGTCCAGGGTGTCCACTGCCTTCACTCTAAGTCACCTGGGATAGACTCCAGCCCCCCTGTGAGAGAGTTCAAGTTCCACCACCATGTTTCTACAGTTGGTCAAAATGGACAAACCAAACCATGATTCTACTGAGGGCCTTTAGTGTTTTTAGCAGGGACCATAGGTTCTCCTTCACATTTGGAAAGGGAACATGAGGTGAGGAGTTTTTTTTTTGGTTGGAATCTGCTGCCTTACCACTGCATCCCATTGAACCATGCAGTGGTCCTTTACTTTACTTTCAATAACAGCCATTTATCCGTTACTTTTATCTAACTAGGTCAACAGTTCATCCATGAATTCAAGTTAGCTATTATTTCAGTCTTTTATGCATTCCATTTAGCTCCATTTTAAATACTAATCTATTCATTGAGCTTTCAATTGCAGTCATTTGTCCATTATGTTTAACTAATAATTAAAAATTTACTCAATAATTCATATGAGCTTTTTATAACAGCCATGTGTCCATTACAATGAGCAATGTCTTAAATATTTCTTTGTGAATTTAGCTATCAATTTCAACCATTTATCCATACATTTAGATAATTACTCCAAAAATGTATCCATTATCTTTAACCAAGAGGCACTTTAAGCTAACAATTATTTGAACTTAGCCATCTGTTGAAACTATTTATCAATTGCTTTTTCATACATTAACTGTCCTTTTGTATCCCCTAGCTAATACGATTTCAAATACTACAGCTGACTCTACCGGGCTTTGCAAAAGTTCTGTTACACTCGGTTTCATGATCTTTAGAGACGTTTACATGTCGGAGTGAAAAATTCCATTAAATAAACTGAAAGTTCTACCTTATAGGCAGGTGTCCTTAATACAAATTTTTTTCTCCTGTGAAGTTGTATCAAGATGGAAGTCAAAAGAGTTGAGATATCTGCTCTCCTTTGTGTTGAACATCAGCCGGATGACCGTCCACAGAGTCGCGGAGAGGCTAAAGAATGGTGAAGATCTTTCAGGTCTTCACCATTCTTGAAAGATCACTGAAAGATCTTCACCATTCTTGAGCCTCTCCGCGACTCTGTGGACGGTCAACCGGCTGATGTTCAGCTGCTTGGCTCTGTCAGACTTGTTGCGGCCAGCATGAAGGAGAGCAGATAGCATCTCTACTATTCCCTCATATCCCCTGACAAATGCATGAATTCTCCTACATGTACCAGTAATCAAAACTTTTCCCTTTCTATCGACTGTTTTTTTCAAAGCAAGTTTTCTAAGGTAGAGGTTATTAATATGAATGATTTTCTCATCTTATTGATCAAATATATCTCAGATTGTGAAGCTTCGGATTCGGTCCTGCTGGGGATATTGATCCATTTTCTCTGTACAATAGGTTCTTTTTCAAGGGCGCAGCAGCTTCACCTGAGTGAACATGTGCAGCCTCCTTGCACAACGTAAATTATGAATCAGGTAATACCAGGTTTGGCCTCATGATTATGACCTGTTGCCGTAATGAGATGCTCTCCTTATGCAAGATCTCATCATGATCCGAGGTCGGTGGAGAGGGCTTCAATATTAATGACGCAAGCTGTTGATGTGTACCTTCCCATCAGTCTGCTGGGGCTCAGCTCACAGCAGGGCACAGTCCTTCTGCTGGAGGTAAAACGACGAGCTCAGAGTCTCAAGAAGGACACGTCCTTGTCTGTTGTGAGTAAAGTTGGAGTAACGTTGTAAATACTGTAGTTTGGGAAGGCAGCATCAAGTACGGAAGGCATTCAAATAGGGATTTAATCATTGTAATAGCTGTATTAAACTATAACTTACTAATCATTCAGTTTGCACATAGGTTTTCAAACTAGTTTTAGGATTATAATGGATTTTTTTTTATATAAATGGTGATTCACCACTGCCAACAAATAAGTTGAAAAGACTGCAGACAACAACGAATTGATCCTACTAACAAGTACTGTGTGTGTATTTATCTGCACTGTGGAGCTATCTTTAAACTGTAAGAGCAACTTGTCAAAAATTTAACAGACCCAGTTAGTGAAGTTTTCGAACACAAAACTTTTCACAAAAATGCCCAAAAAACACACTGATTTTCAGCCTGAGACGAACTTACAAAAAAATCAGTAACACAATCAACGTCCGTTTAAAACCTGAATTTATTATTCTAAGCAAAATTAAACTAAGTCTCGATTAACCTTTAGGGAAATGCAATTATTAGTCTGGAAACAAGCGCTGTGCACTGTTTTCTGGGCAGGTGCGCTAACTTCCAACCTCGTGGTGATGACAAAACTGTCAAGAAATAATCTAGCACAATGATATTTAAATTCACAAAATGTGCTTTTTATCCATTAATACAGATTGAACAAAACAGATATAATAAGGCAAATGGTGATCTTAGGTGCTTTTGATGTATTTGAATGAATCTGCAGCTGTTTACTCGACAATATTTAAACCTAGAAGACAGCTGCAAGTGCGGTGCAGTTTCATCCTTTATAAAAAGAGCAAATTAGCCTATTTTTTATCATGTGGAAGTATTTATTTAACCTTAGCTTCAGCTGACCTTTATTGCTGCAACCTGCCCTCAGTTACATTATAACTGACAGTCAAATGAGGCACAAGTGATTAATATATCCTTTAATTACATTGCTACTGTTCATGTGCTGGTTTGAGTGCAATGTTTCCGCATGGAAAAAGATTCATTGTGCTTATTTTCACTGACTCAAACAACAAAGAATTCACTCCGATGGTTCAATCCAGCACAGCGAAAGACACAGAGATCAAAACACAAATAGACATGCAGATATAATTTGTCAAACATAATGGAATGGAGTTGTTCCATTACGTTTCCTTTTTGAAGACCATGACTAGACAGATAGCCACTGGGCAACAGCTAATGGTGATCTTAGCAGAAATAAAGATACCAAAATAAATGCTTACACAGAGTTGGGATAAAAGCCACATGTCATCTCTCACTGAAATGTATTTCTACAGCAGCCTACATTTCACTTTAAGTGAAAAGATGTATTGCTCTCCCAGCAGAAGCTTGAAAGGTCTAGCTCTCCACCATCCAGTAATCATTATGAGGTAATGAGCCGTAATGGTCAAATCTGTTGAGAAAAAGGGCACTTCAGAGTTGAATAAATTTCGTAAATGCATTTCATTGTGAGCACTTACCTTCCTTCTGTCTATAGACGTTTTCTTAAATGTCACTCAGCTGTGTGCAGGAGGTGGGTTCAGGAAGCATCAATCAAGGTCAGACCTTGTGGCAGCACAGAGAGAAAAGTGCTGAATCCGGCTTTGTGCTGACAAATGCACATAGAAAGCAGTATGCTTGCATTCATTTGTATGTAACATTTAAAGTTGTAACAAGCTATATTTTTTGCTTAAATAATGGATCGCTTGACTATATGTATTGTGAAGTATCGCTCATAGTAACATTACACAATTCACAGAGACTGACTACAGCCACTCTCAGCCTACTTTTTGGCAAATCTGGCACAAAGTTATCAAGAAGCTGCTTAATATGTTGGAGCACTTAGTAACTACAGCTTCTCTCAGGAGGTGATTATTGGACTTAGATCCATCAGATGGAAAGAAGTACACCTTAAAATGAATGCTTATTTTGCATGGCTTATCTTGGATGTCTCCATAAGCAACTGCCAGCGCATTCACCATATCAACCTAAAGGTAGTATTAAGTGGGCTTTATTTACATTGTGTGAAAATGCCGAACAGCTAACAGCTAGCTGGTGAACTCGGTGAAGCTATTTGCTGCAGAACAATGCGAAAGGTAGCGAACCATTTAACATTTGATAACTTGACTCACATGTATTGCAGATACCCGTAATTCAATTCATCCGAGTATTATTATCCAAAGTGACATACTTCTGAGAGTAGATACAACACACGCAAGGATGTTGTCAGGAAGAAACAACCTGGATAAGAGCCATAAAACAAATTCAAGTGTGACAATAGGGCCTTGGTGTCTACAGGCAGTGTGGGAGGTAATAGGACATTTATCTATTCATTTTTGTAATTTATTTTTCTTTTTGCAGTCTTTCAAGCGCAAAAATGTTCTGTGAAGAGCTGGGCTTTCAGTATTTTCTCAAAGACTGAGAGAGACTTTACAGATTGAACAGAGCTTGGTAACTTGTTCCACCGCCAGGGAAGCACAGAGGAGAAGAGTCTAGCTATCGACCGGCTCTGTTGTGGTGGTTGAATCAGGAGCCTTTTGTTGGCTGAGTGTAGTGAGTGGAAGGGCGTGTAGACCTGAATGAGAGAGTTCAGGTAGGAGATTTTTTTTCTTTGCAGTTTTGTGTTTCAGATCAGGTCAGATCACGGCCGCAATTTGTTATCCAAAGGTTGCATTACAGTTATCTGCAGCTGAATCATGACTAACTGTAATTCCAGTTTGAAATGTCTACGGTTTAATTCCGACTAGTCATATTTCCAATTCAAGATGTTAAATTCCCCTCATTTTACTATATTTACATTGTGCTTTTTAGATCCAGTATTGTGAATGAAGTTGGAACTCACCATGTTGTCGTAGACATTTTGAACTGGAATTCTATTTTCATCAAAATATAATTACATGTCTCTTGAATTAGACTTTGACTGGGCCTAGTAGCATTGCTGATATCTCGAGTAACGTCAGAAGCAAGCAGAAGGCAAAGCAGCTTGTCTGACATGTTACGGTGCTGCAACCACAATGTCACGTTGTTTTACTGCCATGTCAAAGCAGCCGAAGTTCTAGGACAATTCAACGAAGCTCTTGTTCTACACAAACTCTTCGCTGATGAGCTCTTCCTGTTTCTAACGATCTTGTCCACCACAGCAGCCACCATTACTTCTGATAATACTGTTCAATTAATTCGCCAGACCAATATCGAATGGACAGTCTGACATGAGCAGCACTGTGCAAAACAAACTGAACCGGTCATGATGACGCCTGTGATATCGGAAACTATTATTTGGACTACACCAAAAAATTCTGACCAGTCACATGTAACTACAACTAGTCAAAATGACATTGTTATGTGTTTTTAATTCTAGAGGATCACACTCAATTGTTAAACATTCAATCAGCTTTCCATACAAAACAGTGCGAGAGGGGGAGTGGATATTGATCGTATATTTATCAGATGACCAGAAACGTCTGAAAATGGCCACTAAATGTTTCGTCACGTCTTCTGCTAGTACAGTTGCTAACTGTGTCCTAACACATTTGCTTTGTCAGCTTCATAAAGGGATATAATATAGGCTATTAACACTGTTGTGTGTACAGTTTGTTGCCCCTAAGTGGCCAGAATGGTGGATTAATACAGCTGTAATCCCCTGCCTTGAAACAATGAAAGGATTAAAGTGTTGTCTTATTTTAGACCATGAAAACCATTTATCGCCCGACCTGCTGTTAAAGCAGGGGGTCTGTTTGTTCAGATTATACATGTCAGGTCTATTTTGTGGATGAAATTCCTTCAAGCTATAAAAAGTCAACATTTAAAGTGCCCGAAGAGCAAAGACATCTTTATTCAGAAAGATAGTGTAAACCACATGATGCACCCCACTGCTTGTAGATCTTCAGTGTCAACCATTTTTTTTCTTTTCCTTTCTTTTGAAAGACAAACATGAATTTGAAGGGGACAGAAGTTTAGTCAGTGTGCAGTAACCTCAGCAATGTAACCGTAGGAGCTTCAGTAAAAATCAAGTGGACTGTTCTCCACTTGATATTTGCTGAAGCTGCTATGATTACCATGACCTGGATGACTGAGAATCTTCACAGACTCAGTAATGTAGTTTTTATCTGGAGCTGAAGTCAAGAAGAGGGTGTTGGAAACCGTAAATAATGTACAACCTCCTGGTGGGCTTTCTTCATGGTATCACATCCCATCAGAGAACGGGTCTTTCTCTCTCTTTATTGGTCCCGTCAGGTTGACAAGTGCGCTGCTGCTGTTGTGCAATATTAAAGAGAGGGGAGAGGAGCAGAGGGAAGAAATTTCCACATCAACCTCCACACTGCAATTGTGAGGCTTTTTTTTTCTTCATTCATGTCACTATCACATCTTCCTCAGACGGAAAAATCAAATCTTTACAGAGAGTGAACTGACAGCGGATGAAACAACACCTTCATCCACCAAAGGCAGAACCGCAGCAATGAATCCTCTCGAGATCGTCAAGACGATTCCTGAAAGTGCACTGGTGTGCCGATTGGACACGCTAGCATGCTCATGATCTGATTTGATTTGATTTGGAGAAAATGGGCAGGAGAGGAAAATGTCAGAGGCCGCCAGGAGAAAAGCACAGCTCTTTCTGCACATTAGCTGCTCTACCAGCATGTCTTCCACTTGCAACAGTCCCACAAGTCAGAGATGAAAAAGAAACTGCGTGCAGAATCCGACAACCCTTGTCAAGCAGAACACACAAAGAGGAGCCCTGCCAGCATCACACAGCAGCAGCTGGATCTCGACACGAACCTCTGACTGCTGCTTCATTTTACACACATGCTGGCACACTTTCCTCACAGAAAAAAAACATGATTTAATGAGAAAAAAAATATGCATATTGTTGAAACATCTGCCTTTTTGTATTTTCTTCAAGCAAACGTGGGTATCAATACTCCCACTTGCTGTGAGTGCAGGTCTTCTTGTTCCAAGATTTTCAAGGAATGATAAACAGTTTGAGATAAAATAACGCTGATTTCTGCGCTTGTGATAAGAAAATGTGGCTTCAAAAAGCAGATTCTCTTTGAAAACGGGCAAAATGATTTTTCATTTGCAGATTAGCTGGACGGTTTTGAGCGAACAAGGTCTTGTGAGTAAAAGATTTAGATAAGATGTAGCCAAAGTGCTGAAATGAAACAAACAGAAAGAGATGAAAGAAACTGAACGGGCACCTTACATCAGCTGCCTCATCCATGCTTCACTATTAAAGGCAAATTCAGCTGTTTAGGTACCAGCTGACATCGACTTTTACAGAGATGCACACTGTAACCTGACACTTCTCACTAGACTTGTTGGTCTGATTTTGCCTTCATGCCACAGCTCGGCAGCCTTGTGATTGACTGGACTAAGATCTAATGTTCATGTACAGTCGTGTTTCTTAAAGGGATTTATTTTTCCAGAAGAATCCCCCAGAGTTCTATCAGAGACCTCAGCTTTTTCTACTAAACAATAATCACTTTGTTTTCACACAAGAATCTGACATGACATGACTGTTTTCCTGTCTTTAATGTAAACTGATCAAAGAAAAGTACTGTAGAAATATATATATATATATATATATATATATATATATATATATATATATATAGTAAATTTACAATTGATCAAAAATTTTTTGACTCACTCGCAGCATGACTGAACTTCCATCAATCACTTTGCCACTAAAGTATATTTTACTGGAATATTCTGTATAAATATTCATGATTCCCAGATTATAACCAATTTTACTACTAGCAATTCAAAGGTCTCAATTTTCCAGTTAAATAATGGCATTTTTATCAATCTTTGTTACTCCATAGATTGGTCCAAAATTTAGTAGAAGCATCCAGAGATAATCCTATCTGAAATACCAGCCTATGAGTCATTTGTGCAGGCATCTGATTCCATCCTATAATACCAGGTGAATGAAATGGTCTGCAGTGGCCGTGTGAATAAGTAATAATGTGAAAATGCAGTGCAGTGATAAAACCCTGCCGGTGTCGTCACCTTTAGGTTGGATGTGATTGGTCACCTTGGCAACCAAAGAAATTAGCTTTATAACATGTGATCAGTGCTGCCAGGGGAGCTGTTTTAAACACAGCCATCATCTTTTTCTTAAACCTGACAAAGTAGGTTTGACGCGTACACAACATGGCTAATAAAAGTTAATCACCGTTCATTAATGGTCACAAGCCCCAGTCCCTGTGATTTACACCACCTCCACCCTCCAGGTTCAGAATGCAGACTTCTGTTCTCTTTCAAACAGGATGGTAACCATTTTAAGCATTACTCACAAAACATCTGCGTGTTTGCAATGTTAGCAAATTGACATTAGCATTTAGATCAAAGTTGTGTCATGAATCTGAATGATAGCTTTATCAGATAGAAGATAAGAATCAGATTAAAAGTGACGCAAACCAATCATCTGCCTTTCTTTAGATGAGGTTGACTTTGTGTTATTTTACAACATACATGATGAAAGTCACAGCGGACAAGAGTGAGCATTGATTTAATGATTTCTAGTCGAAGTTATGGAACTCTGAAAGTCACACGAAGTGATGAGTTTTTTCCTCCGAAGCTGTCAGAGCATCTGTGTTCGATGCCCTTGATCATCAGCGCAGCTCCGCCGGCACACACAATCAGACCAGCCAGAGAGGCGTGCAGGGCGGCTTCATGGGATGGCACTGCCTGCCACATTCGTTACTCCTGTCACCAGCTGCAGGAGACATCCTATAAATGGAGTGGGCTGTGGGTGTCAGAGGACATCCGTCTTGTCACATAGTGATATTTGGGTATGCATATGCCAACCACCTCCCCCAACCTTCCCTCTTCATCTGTCTCCACACTGTCATCTTTACTGCTCGCTGGTACAGTATGTCACCGACAGAGGACCAGAGCTGCACAGATACAATACTGTGCTTTACAAACTCTGAGAGTGTTCGAGCAAACCAATCTATCATCTATTCTCTGTTTACTAGTAGTGTATAGATAATGGATGGATGCATGGATGGATGGATGCATGGATGCATGCATGGATGGATGCATGGATGGATGCATGGATGGATGGTGCCAGCTGAATTTGGTGCACACCAAACAAGCAGACCACGACTTTCTAAACAGGCGGATCTTGGTCTTCTTCCACCTAAACTCTTTTGAGCTTCAAATGAAACCTGAATGCAGCACAGACCAAAGGTATCTAAATATACCAGAAACAGGACAGAATACTGAAGCAAACCTTGTTTTTGTCATCATTGGAGCTCTGTTATATAGTGGTACCGGCATTAGAACCACTGTCTCCTTGGAAAAAAAATCTTTGTATGTACAACAGACAAAGTCCAGAGGCTGTTATGAGCGCTTTTTACATTTTATAAGCTCTCCATGATATTTCAGGTAGTAAAACATCACTATATTTACACAGATCTAATGAGTGCATTCACTGTATCCCAGCACACAGCATTGTTTTGGAATTTTACCAAGTTCAGTTACAAAACATACAGAAGCTGTCCAGTCAGGTTGTAACCTTGTCCACGTGCCTTTGAATCTTTTGGTTTGTTATCAAAAATTCCAGTGTGAACATTAAGTGAACCAGGAATAAAACATGTAACTTCTGCTCTGGTCCAGGCTGAGAGAACAGAGTTATACTTCCACACTAGGAAGAGGAATTCATTGTTATGTCATTGGGTACAGTAATTCATGTCACCTTTAGAATGAAGTGTAAAAACTTTGACAGTCTCTTCACTCTTCATCTTGGGCATCATCTGGTAAAAATGTCTTACTTTATGAACACATATTTTTCAAAATAACAAAATTCCAATCTGCCAGTCTTTGTATTTAGTGCTAATTTATGAATGTTAGCATTCCAAAATGCTGAGCGAAGACGCCAACGTGACACAGACTGTATAGCTCAGAGCATCACGGTACAGTACAGCTGCACAGGACCACAGGCACGGCTGCAGACTCTTATTTAATAGATTTTTCAGAATTTATGGTGTGTGGACTGACCTTGAGCCTCCAGTGCTTTGAAGAAGATACTGAGCAATAACTGAAATAGAAAATAGATTATGTGCACAAACAGCAGATATTCCTCTCCTCATTGTATGCCCTCTTCGTTCCTGCTTCATGTGTGGAATCTTAAAAAGCCGCAAGTCAGTCAGATTTTTAAAAAATAGCAATAACTTCTTACATGCCAGTAAAGCAGTCTTTTTTAAAAAAAAATCTTGTAATTGATAGCAAGCTAGGCAACGAACCTGTGGTCAACCAGATCATTTGTTCCTGACGCATTTAAGAGTCGTAAAAGCAAACCAATAACCCCTGCAGACATTAAGGCAATCAGGGTTGAGCACTGAGCAAGACTTGAATTGCTGGAGCAATAATAACCTGGTGAAGTCCCACGTCTACTGCAGTAAAGACACCTCTTGATTAATTAACCCTGGTCTGCATGCTTTTCCGTCTATGGCTGGGACATATGAGGGCACACTGTGGCTCCCACTGAAGCCTGGGGCCTCTCGCTTTATGAGGACTGTAAATCAATGTGGCACAGATATGTAAGATTTTTAATTTTTGTTTTTATGGAAGAAGAGCGAGGATGAATTGTTCTGGCAGTGTACCTGCTGCGGCTCTTGGTGACAATGCAATGAATAAAATATAAAGTGGTCTGTCTATCACTAATGGTGCAGATGAAATAATTCCCCTTGTTATAGAGGTTACCATCCCAGCTGCTGTGTGAATCCATGATTAGTGATATATATGTATCACCTCCAACATGGTTATCTCATTAAACATCAGCCATCTCATCAAATCATAATGATATTTATATCCTCAAGGGGACTGTGGTTTACTTGGAAAATGAATTTTTCTGACACAAACAGGAGCAAGAAAACCGATCAGATGAAAATATTTTTAAAACACATTTTCCTTTAATTGCCAAACTGCTGGTTAGCAGAATTATACAATGTGTCTTTTTAACATTGGGAACAGGGAAACAAAATCGTATTATGCAGATATATATGTGCCGACATTATTAGAATATATGGTGCTTAACAAATTCATTAGACCACCTGTCATATAAATCTATTAGGCAAACAGTAAACTGGGACAACTAAATAGTTTTTATTCACTTATTTTAACCAAAAATCTTAATATCTATTATGTATGACCTCCTTTGGCCCTGAAAACAGCTTGCATTCTTGCTGCCATTGTTTTTTTTTTTTGACAGTCTCTTTTGTTATTGAGTTCCAAACAGTTTCTAGTTTTTCCCAGAGACTTGGTTTGGATGAAGTTTTTGTGCGACCTGTTTTTGAATTCAGTAAATCCCAGATCTGTTCAAGAGTATTCAAGTCTGGACTTTGACTTTGCCGGTCCATCAGCTCCAGTACTTCAGATTCATTTTTCTTGGTCCAGTAGTCTCTGCACAGCTTTCAAGTATGCTTGAGCTCGTTGTCTTCTTGGTCTATGAGCCCACGACCAATCAGGTTCAATCCAGAAGGGAGTCCATGATGCACCAAGATGTTGTGGTTGACCTTCTTGTTCTTGATACCATGGATTTGACCTAATTTGCCCACGCCGTTTCTACAAATGGAACCCTAAACCATAATAGAATCTTTGCCATGTTTCACTGTGGGTCGATGCATCTAGCATCAAAATGTTCAGCTTTTCTGTGGACATAAACAAGGTGATGATGACCAAAGAGTTCAAACTTGGACTCATCTATTTGGAGTACCTACTTCCAGTCATCTACAGTCCAGTGTTTGTGTTCCCTGGCAAATTGTAGTCGTTTTTGGATATTAGCAGGCCTAAATAATGGCTTCTTCTCTTTAAGCATTGCTCCTTCAGTTGTCTGCTTTTGGTCATTCTGTAGACTTTCTCAGATTCTGATCTAGAAGCATTAATCTCTGCCTGAAGATCAGCAGTGGTCTTCCTTCTGTCCCTAGTACTTCAAATCTTGATTTGCCTGGCATCTGCTTCAGTTAGCTTTCGTTTCGGCCTCTTTCTTGGCCCATTTTCTTAGTACCAGTCTCTGTAATCGAGTCCAAGGCATACTTGACCACACTGTGAGAACACTTTATGTCTTGCCCTATTCGTCTCAAAGACCGTCCAGCATCGTGAAGTGCTTTAATTCAGACTTTTTCTTTCTCAGTTTGAACAGAGGTGAGGAATTTCAAACTGAATTCACGTTTCTATACCAAAACTTGAGCGAGCACACTGGAATTCTCTGAGAAGTTAGAAATTAATCAAGAATAACATAAAAGAATTTAAACCATTTTTCTGTTCAGTAATGCAAGCAAATCACTGTAATTTGGCATCTCAATCCAAAAATAATAATGCGCTTTACTATTTTTTCAGCTTTTTTGTAAAACAATGAATTAGAAAATTCATGGACAACAACAATAATTAGATTTTAGTGTTAAAGATATCATTTGGATTAAAGAGCTTGCACCTACTGACAGATTAACCATTATAGAAACTTTTTTTTTTTTCGATAATCAGCAATACTTTTTTTTTAGGGCAAACACCTTACAGTGGGTGATGGTCTAATGAATTTGTTCAGCACTGTATATGACCCATGTTAGTGCTGATCTAACTGATACAGATTCTGGATCTAAAGGTCATCTGGAAGTGGCTTGTAAAAGGCTGTGAAGAAGCCATGTGTCAGTGATCCCACAGACAGCGTGGTGGCAGAAGATACCATTGGCTCATCATAAAGCTGTCAAGTGACCCAGTCATCCACATCAGTGAGCACAGCCATAAATAACATGCTTGACATTAATAATCCATCGTGCTATAAAGAAAACACCGTAACCGGAAACCAGAGGCAGTATCTGACCCTCTTCCGTCCTGCTTCTTCAAATCTGTTTATTTGGTTATCAAGCATCGTGCTCGGCTCCATCAGTAGTAGAAAATATCAGCTATTTAGAAATGCTGAAGCAGAAATCGTAGAATCCGGTCATCACTGTAACTCAGATGAATGAAGAAGAGCTTTGTCTCAGCAGTTTTCAGTGCAGCTCCTGCTTAATCATATGCAACAGCATCCTCTCCAGCTACATGGAGATAAAGTAGGAATCCTTTGAAACAAACTGATTTGCATTATAAACAGCTGGAATAATCCTCTTAAATATGCTCATCTTCACACATCTTTTCACATATTATTGAAAAAAAGCAGTTGTAAGGATGATTACTGGACAAACTAACACACTTTTGCTCTGTAAGAAGCTCAGTTCAGCTTTGCACCTTTGTAAAGTTCCGATAGTGTTTTGAAAGTTGCTTCTAGAGGGACAGAACATAACAGTACACATAGCTGGAGATAAATCTGCCAGTGCAGTATGGAGCATAGTCTATAAAAGCTTTTGATGTTTCCAGAAATAAGCTGCAAGAATCAACTACAATGCCTGACAATGGACAGAAATACCCTCGGTATTAGTGAGGGTTGTATTTCTGCGGGAACGGAAATTAGTTGAGGTGTGGAATTTTGATTAATGTTCTCACTCACTAATGACCACCAGAACCAGAGAAATATTAGCAGATAAAAGCTACAAGAGTGTTCGACATATGGAGAAAATTCAATTATTTAAAAAAAAACTGCTAAAAACTTAAAGACCCCCTTTAGTGAAAGTCGAGTCTTTGTCTTGCTCTAGCAGATGGTGTTTAATATTCTAGAAGGCTGCATTTCCAACTTGAAACTGCAGTGTACTTATGACAGGCTCAGACAGCCAGAGTTTCAGTGAGCTGGTGTGCTCGAACTGCAGCAAATAACAAAAGAGTGGATGGAGAGAGAAGCAGGTGCTCAGTAGACTGGAGGAAATAATAGTGTAGAGATATATTTTAAGCCAAAAATGAATAATTTTCAAGAAAGAAAAAAATGCTAAAAATATAAACTTTGATAGACAGAGATGAGGTTTAAGGGATTTAATCAATAACTGGAAAGGGATGGTAAACATCCGCTTTGCTTTAATGACCAATTTGTATAATTAGTTAAAGACATAAATGAATAGTTACCAACTTCTTGTTTGATGCGAACCAAAGTCCTAAAAAGAAGTGTGCCATTACAGTGTTGATCCTAAATTTACTGACACTAATTTGTCATTTTGAAAAATAATCTTAATCACTATCTTGTGTCTGATGAAAAGACTGGAAACACAGGGGGGCAAATTAGCCTGGTTTTGTGTGAATTTTTGCCTAAAAGCATGTTTAATTAATGTCTTGTATCTTATTTAGTCGATCCATAGTGGTTAGAATGTGCACAGGAGTTTTGACTAATTTACCTGCATTTTACCCCTCAACAGTCGGAGCAGAAATCTGGTCTAGGATCTTGGTCTGAACCGATGCTGGTCCAGATTATTTGGTAAATTAGGGGGTAGAGATGCAGTCTGAAACCTGCTGAACTACTTGCAGACTCTTCCTGATTTATGAGTTAAAATCTAGATGGTTACAATTATCACACTAGCACTCAGCTGCCAAGCAACGCCAAATATTCTATCCTTTGAGGCTTTTCAACCATTTTCTCATCCATATTCCTTTGGCCTTCTGCTTTCATTTTTTTCTCTCACTCTAAAGTATTATTAGTGTCACAGCAGGTTGTTGCACCACAGTCTCCATTTAGTTTCCATCTGCTTTCCTGAGAGAGGTGCTGATTGTTATTATATGATTGTTAATGTGTCATGATAATCTTATCTTGTGGTGTGTAAGGCTCCATTTTCCAATTTTGTAGTGTGTCAGTGTTTGAGAAAACATCTGAAATCTCTTTATGTGTGTGATTCCAGTAGGATCTCCAACCCTGTCAATTTAGTTTGAGAAGGTTACAGAAAGAGAAATTACAGCGGATACCAACACATTTGCTCGCACCTTCTTCAAGGTGTGGAGAAAAAGAATCAGTAAATATACAATCGTCACAGGTATGCAACACTGTACCTGCATCATTTTCTCTCTCTGGGCTCTCAGGGCATTAAACAACAAATGTAACATAACAAATACTAAGGGTGTGTAGACAAAGAACGCTAAAATCCCCAATTAGAAACAAACAGACCATAAGTAGTGAATGAAATAAAACCACAATGACAGATTCGCTTATGCAACAACAGTATCAATGTACACCGATCAGCCACAACATTATGACCACTGACAGGTGAAGCGAATAACATCAATCATGTTGTCATAATGTAATGTTCTGCTGGGAAACCATGAGTCCTGACATTCATGCGGACGTTTGACATGTACCACCCACCTAAACACTGCACGTCAAGCAACCCCCCCACCCCCCAACCCCCCAACCCCCAACCCCCCAACCACCATGGCAACAGCAGCCCTTTGCCACAGTTAGTGAGACAATGCACCCTGACACACCGCAAAAACTGTTCAGCGGTGGCCAGAGGAATGCGACAGGACTAAGGTGTTCACTCGGATTCCACAATCCCCAGATCCAAATCTTTGGGATGTGCCAGGATGAGTCTGATCTAGGTAGAATCCCATTCTACAACCCACAGGACCCACAAAATTCACTACCACCATCCCAGTGCCACAGGACATCCCCATAGGTCCTGTGTCCATGACCCACTGGGTCAGAGGAGTTTTAACAGAATAAAGGAGACCATCATAATATTAGACAGGTGTCATATCATTATGCTTGATCTGTGTATAGATCAACAAGGAAACCATGTTGAGCCCAGGCAAAAAAATAACAAACAAAAAACTACCCTATGTACTATCAACTAAAGGAGATGATGTGGCAACCCTAATATGCAACTCAGGTCCTGACTCTAAGAAGGTGAAGAGCCAGCAGGGGCCTTAACAACGCAGCAAGTTCAATAAATGCAGAATATCTTTTTATTATCTGGCTTCATTAAACCCTGAGCAGTTATGTGCAGCTGGATATCAACTGTGTAAGTCCACCAGGGTTTCTGAATCTAACTCTGAGCATGTTTACATAAAGGGGTGAAGTTGGTATCCAATAACCAATCACAAACATGGACATGTCTAGAGACACACATTCCTCATGAGGAGAACAAACTATAATAATGAACCAATATGATATCCTAAACCACAACTGTCTGGTTATGCTGCTGTAACCAAAGCCAAGAAGGAAAACTGTCAACAATTGCAGACTGTGAACGTGATTAATGTGCTGATAGATTTCACTGCATCATAAAGCACATTTGGAAAAACATTTAATTTTGCAAAAAAAGTTCAGATGTAGATTTGTTATTCAACACAGTATTAAAAACAAGATTATATAATGATACAGAGATTTGGTCCCCTTAGGCTGCTCATAGAAAAGGCAAATAGTGTAAAGAATAGCATGACAATGTACTCCAATAAAGATTGAACCTTCAATTGAAAACCTGACGTTTCCTCTTTGTTTGATTTTAAACCCACCTCTGGCATCAAAGGTTGTATCTCCAATACCTTTGGGCTGATTCACTCTCGTGTTTCAGTTCCCACAACCACCCAAACACAGGAGGCGAGCAGGTATGAAGAACAAAAAGCAAGCTTTACTTAAGGTGATGCAAAAATTGCAGCAATCTCGTCAGAGAATAAAGACATAAGAGACAGGCTGAGGTAGAAAAGTTCAGGAGCATCAGACAGATTCAAATGTGACACTAAGCACAAACCAGCAATACACAAAGAACACAGGCAAACTGACAGAGAGAGAGAGAAGAGAAGAGAGAAAGTGCAGGAACTAAACACACAAGGAGGTAAGAGTAACAAAACGCCATCAGACGGTCATAATGGGAGGTGAAACACTCCATAGCACTCAACGAAGTGGATCTGTCAAAATAAAATGCAAAACAAACTATAAAACTAACACTAAACTGGAGATGACCAAAGGAGCAGGTCGGGTTAATAGAGTGACAAGAACACACACTTAGAGGCAGCAGAGGATGAACTGAGAACAATGACAGTGAGTGTTTTCCCTTCATAACTCTGGTTAGCATCACACCGAGGAAGTTGACGGATAATGTTGGCCTGGCCCAGTTACCACCAGCTCTACATTTACTAGCACATTTACACATTTTAAAATAGTGCCTTTCATTTATTTCTGGAACCTATTTAAAGCAAATTATAGTTGTGAATTTACTGACCTGCTTAAAAAGTGGGTCAGTGATGTGACTGAAAGGTACTTTAAAAAAGAACATATCTCTTATTCTGACCACACCCTCCAGCGGTCAAATGGCACGTCAGACTTGATTTATCATGTTTCATTACGCTGCTTGGAGCCCATGCTGCTATCTATCTTGCTAACTTACACCGTGGAGGATTGATTTGTATGCTTGTGGATATCTTTCCAGCAAGGGCGTCAGTTTGTTTTTAAAAGTGGGGGGGACGGAGACCATAGCACTTTGAGAAAATGTCGAAGAACGGCAGCAAACTGCCACAAGTTGGACTCGAACTCACAACCACCGTACCAAAGGCAGAAGCTCAAGCTGTTAAGCTACCGGCACATGCAGGTAGAGGGGTCTGTGGGCCGCTATAATACTAATTCTCCCGGGCTGAAATTTTGCCCCTGCACGCCTCTGGTCGGAGCTTCCACTTGGCACAGGCGCAAATTTAGCATCTGCGCGTTTTTTTTTTTTGTTTTTTGTTTTTAACCTCACGAAGGTGTGCTGCGTGTCTGTGCAACTCTCGGCCGAGTGCGGATGGTGCGTTCAGGAGCGTCGGAATTTTCTATACTACTGAAAATAACTGGGTTTACAACGGCTTACATGTGAATAATTTGAATATGTTGGAGACAAAATGACCCCTGACAAAAAGTGGGGAGGACACGTCCCCACCGTCCCCCCCGAAACTGACGCCTATGCTTTCCAGTAAAACCATTTCAAAGATTTTGAAGGATTACATGGCCAGAAACACGTGTATCACGCATCTACAATGTAATAAATGGAGTGACCTAGTCAAAGTACTACTGCTGCTCAAGTTCACAGGCTCCAGTAGTTTCCTATGAAAAGCAAAGGCAGGATTTACTATAGTGCCGGTAATTGAAATTAATTTGAATGATGCTGAACCGTATGAAAAAGTGTGCCTCATTTATTTTTGTAAGTCACACTTATTTAACAGATTGAAGCAATAACTGTGGATGCCGGCTCCTGTAATGGGTTACTAAAATCAGAGTGATCAGTCATTTCAAATACCTCTTAATGGATTCTTTCTTCCCTCTACTGCCCTACATACTGTACTGTAACAGCTGCTGCACGTCTGCACTCTGCTAATCAAAGGTGTGAGAGGTTTGGACAACCTTTGATCTGAGCGCTGTCCCAACTTTGGAGCTGCACTCGCATGACTCAAGATGAAGAAATCCATAATAAGCCAGATGATGCTTTGCAGTCCGATAATAAAACACACATTGATCACGTCTTCTAACACATCAGACAGATTTCAAATCTACCTACATCTGTATCTACAGTTAAATCAATTCAATACTCTTATGTGCATTTTTATTTTGCACTATGAAAATAAAGAAATGCAAACAAAACAAAAGACTCAGCAAAAATTCTGCTGTTCCTCAAATGAATACATAAAACAAACATCCATTATCTATACACCACTTAATCCTCATCAGGGCTGGAGTCTATCCCAGAAGACTTAGGGTGATGGCAAGGGACACTCTGGACAGGTCACCAGTCTATCACAGAGCTAAATACAGAGACAAACAATCACATTCACACCTACAGACAATTTAGAATCAACAGGTAACCTTTGCATGTTTTTGGGCTGTGGGAAGAAGCCAGAGAAAACCCACACATGCACAGTGAGAACATGCAAACTCCATGCATAAAGATCCCAGGAAGGGTGGAACGTGAACCGTGGATCTTCTAGCTGCAAGGCGAAGGTGCTAACCACCAAGCCACTGTGCAGCCCACCATATAAATGCTGTATTTCCATCAAATTGTCTATATTGTTGACTAGCATTTGACATTTGATTGATGCTCTTCGAATTATGCCATCTTGTTCTCACATTCTTCTGCTGCAGTGGTATATTGACATGTGATTGGTAAATAAACACCTGCCCCTGTTTGTGTCTGTATGACCAACTCTTAACCTTCCCTTAATGGTGGAGGATTGAAACACACGTCGACTCATTTTGTCATGCAGAATTTCTGGAAACTTGGCTAAATTTTGGTCAATTTTTTGGATGGAAACTTACTAGATTTAAATCAGTTCAATTTTTTCACTCCACCAAGGAATGGCGGAGTTACGTGATGATCGACATCTGTTTGTCTGTCTGTTTGTCTGTCTGTTAGCAAAATTACTCAAAAAGGGATGAATGGATTTGGATGAAATTTTCAGGGAAGGTCAGAAATGACACAAAGACCAAGTGATCAGATTTAGGCAGTGATGCAGCTTATTGTCTGGATCCACAGATTTGTTAAAGATTTCTGTGTCATTGCGAAATAATGGCGCTGTAAGTATGACAAGAAGTCATAGGTCATACATCAGCTGCCTGCTGACAATCAGATAATTGTGATCCTACTACAAATTGACGGCTGCCGACTTATCTGGACTTATCCATCAGAAATCATAAAAGGAACAACTGATTAAATTGTGGAGGTGTTTCTGAGTCCCATCTCCTCCTGCCTCCTGTTAAATATTTAGGTCACGCGATTTGTTATCTGTACATAACGTACACATGCATAGCACACGCCTGTGCTCAACGCAAGATCATTTTGTTTGCGGGTACATCTTTATTAAATGGACACATTCTATAGTGCTGTGATTTCCGCCACAATTTTTTTCAATATTTCAGCTGTCAGAAATGATACAACCAAGCAGCCTTGGCGGAGTACTGCGCTCTCTGAGTGCTTTTCTTGTTTATATAGTGCCAGTTAACAACATAAGTCATGTCAGGGCATTTCACATCGTAATGTAAGGACCTTATCATATTATGTTATAGACAGAAACTTTCTAAATACAATAATTCTCTTTGAGAAGCGCTTTGGCAACAGTGGGAAGAAAAATGTCCCTTTTAACAGAAGACTTCCGGGGCTCATCTGCCTCAACCAGTTGGGGGGAGGGCAAAGGATGGAGAGAAAAGGATAGCAGAGAGAAACAAACAATGCATAAGAGAACAATAAGCACTGAGGAGACTGGTGGGGTCAGTAACTGAGAGTTATAAATGTTCAGCACCACAGCCAGAGAAACCTGCAGAGAGGATAAAACACACAAACTACAGGAGAGACAAGACACAAAGTTATTGATATGCAACAGTGCCATTTAAATGTAATGTAATGTGTAATTAGAGGAGAGTAGAGGAGAATGATGGTTCAGGGTTACCCGTGTCAGCCCTTAATGTTTCATGCCTGATCTTAAAAGTAGAGAGGATGTCTGCCTCCTGAACCCAAACTGGGAGCTGATTCAACAACAGAGGAGCTGATAACTGAAGGCTCTGCCTCCCATTTTGCTTGTGAAAACCACAAATAAACCAGCACAGTGAGAGTAAAGTGCTCTAATGGATAATATGATACTGTGACGTATTTAGGACATAATGGAGGCTGGTCATTGAGAGTTTTATGCCAGATGAAGGCTTTTAAATGTAACCTGGATTTTACAGGGAGCCAGTGAATGAGAAGCTAACACAGGGGAAGTATAATGTCTGTTGCTGGTTCCTGTCAGAACTCAGGCTGTAGCATTTTGTATCAGCTGGAGGTTTTAAGAGAACTACTGAGACATCCTGTTAGAAGGTACAATAGTCCAGTCTATAAATTCATGGAGCAGTTCTTTAGCATCTCTCTGAGACAAGATGCTCCTGATTTGAATGATATTGCACAGGTGAAAGAAGGCTATCATAAACACGACTTTGATTTGTGAGTTAAAGGACATATTCTAGTCAGATGTAACTCCAAGGTTCCCCCACAGACATGGTGGAGGACAAGGTAATGTGTTTGAAAGTAACCACATGGTCAGAAAGTGTGTTACTGAGGCACTTTCTGGCCAAATACAATAGCTTCAAGTTTATGAGGATTTAAAAGTAGGTAGATGGAGAAAATGTACCTGAAATACAAAGCTGCAAAAGCCTTGGGGTTCTTTTGCAGGCTTTTTAGTGTTTCCTGCATTTTACATCTAATGTGTACTTTACATCCTGGAATGACAATGGCACATAGTTATTATGATGACCTTGGTAATGATAGTAATGATGAGGAGAATGACTACCACTGTTACACAGATTTTATCCATGGTTGATGTCATATATTTCAACACATCCACATTATAGCACTACTTCTCTGTTTTCTAGAATGTGTTTCACTGTATTATGATATAATGTCAGCTGAATTCAGTCAACCTTTGGTACACACTAAATCACAAACGAATGAAATACAACCCATGTAGCTCCTTATATGAGACCAAAGGTCTTAGATAATGGTAGTGAATGTAACTGTGCACATAGTGACTGAATGGACAACCATGTACATAACCATTAGCTACAGAAATAGACAGGGTTAATGGGTCTCCCTGCATAGAGAAGATCTCATTTGTTATATGATGGGAGTAGGACTGAAGAGAAAAACCATAATGTAGGTGGAGGAGGACAGGGAGGGTGGAGAAAGGAAGAATATATGAATGTGTAATGTTTTGAAAAATGTGAAATAGAATAATAATAAAGTTATTATAGAATTCTACATCTTTATAAATCTGACTTTTGGAGCCTTTAACCCCATGTGGCTCTATTTCATGAAGTTAACATATTTTTTAAATCCAATGCTGCATAGGGGAAGATGAACTTTCAACCTCTCACAGGAACTGTGTACTTAATGTTGTGTTTTCTGTCAAAAAATCTTTTGCGGCTGCAACAGTATTGTTTTTATTCTGTCCTTGAAAAGACGCCTGCACATCATTTTGTTTTGTTCACATCTGTATCTTTTTTTTTTTGATGGCTTGTTTTGCTTTGTTACTACAGCAACCTACCCTCAGTCCTAAAGGAGCATAAAAATAAGATCCCAACATGCAGTCCAGTTAACAGTTACCGCAACTGACACCTCTATTAAGGTGGGATCCAGTAGAAGGTCAGGCAAACAGCTAGCCAACCCTAAGGCTTTCTGCTTCTTATGTCAAAGACAACATTTATGAGAATTGGTGCTGCTCTTTATAGACAGATGCAATCTCTGCAGCTATCAGCTCTGAGCAGAAATACTCCCAGAGTCACCACAGGTGGAACTGAGCTCTGACCTCCAGCGTCAATCAGACCAAAGCGAGTCCTTGGCTTTATAGTTTATCCATCACATCCAAGACGCCACGCCTTCTGGGAAGAAGTCACAAGGAGAAAGTCTTGTGTCAGCAGAGGTAAGATCTGAAATATGAAGGTGTATCCTTGGGAAGGTACAAGTGAGAGCAGCCGTCACTCGGTGAAGAAAGCATTTGTAATGTCGGCTGACCTTTAGGGTAGAACGTCTGGAGGAAAGAGTGATGAAAGAGATCTGCAGCCTCATCTGCATCCAGTCTTTGTAAACAGCAGGAGGTTTATGTTGGTCCAAAATTAAGCAAACAAACTAAGCTTAAGTTAAAATCCACTTACTAGGTTTTCCTAAGCATTCAACCATTCCTCACAATCTTTCTCCTGCAGCCTTGAAAGTCTGGACACACCAGCATTAAACATGGAGAGATTTTACTAGAGTATTTCAATAAAATTGCCACAGTTGGCTCTCTTGCATTCAGGCTGAAATAAATCTGTCCAAATCTTTTACATTGTGTTCAGTTTGGGTAAATGTGTTATTAGTTATTATTAGCCGTGTTGCACCATCCACTGTTATATAACCCTGCTCTACTAGGGTATTCACTGCCCTGCGAAAAAGCAGCTTATCATTAGAAGACGGCTGCCAAAGGTGCTAAGAAGTCTCTTGAAACAAACTGTGCATATACTGTCCTGCAAGAGCAATTAGTTTACTGACAGTACAGAAGCCAAATGCTGCATTCAGTTTTCCCTTTAGGCTGGAAATTTCAAACTCAGATTTTGAGTCTGAATGTCAAATGTAAACATCATATGAATATTTGCAATGTGCTTATCTTAATACACCAGTGAAAGGGAGGTGGGTAAATAACAGATACAAGACAGTGTCACACATCATATTTTACATCACTTTCTACACTATCTGTTCAGAATATGGCACATAATAGCCTATGAAGCACCATTAATCTTCAGATGTTTGAGATTTCCTGTGTGATCTACTAATGTAACCTAATTAATGTCCATATCAAGTAGGAGGCATAGACAGTATGTAAAAGATGGATGTAGCCTCTGGGTCTGGAAAGTGAAAACAATGCTGAAACCTGCATTCTTTCTACCAGCCAGCAGGGGGTGATTGTGTTTGATTGTGTGCAAGTCTATTGAAAAAATGACCCTACTTCTCCCTTTGTTTGTTACCTCAGTAAATATTTTGGTAATAAGTTTATGGTCTTAATTGACAGCTTAATGTCTCCTTCAATACATCATGATGCTCATTTGGTAAATTATGGTCCCATTTAAAGTAAAATAGGCATTAAATAACAGCCGTTCTGAAGCCTTGAATTTGTAATTTGCCCATTGCCACCTTGTGCACTTGAAAATAGGCGTAACAATCATGGGGACACTAAGTACACCATCATGGCAGCGACCTGTCAATGACAAGGTACCCTCACCCTGAAAGATATTCTGCTTTATCTATTTTGCTCTGAATGGGACCACAGTTTAATAATTCAGCCAAAAAGCTTAAAGTTGATACCATTAACCCATAATAAAAAATCTTTTAGGATCATTTTCTCATAGTCATCGATACAATCTGACTTGTTTTAGCAACCAGAGGAGCCGGCTGGCTTTAAGGAAGAATGCAGGTTTAAGGCACCTGCATTGGCTTCATCCATCTCTTATACACTCAATGAAAATATAAGCGCAACACTTTTGTTTTTGCTCCCCTTTTTTATGAGATGAACTCAAAGATCTAAAACTTTTTCCACGTACACAATATCAGCATTTCTCTCAAATATTGTTAACTCCTTTGCTGAGATAATCCATCCCACCTCACAGGTGTGCCATATCAAGATGCTGATTAGACACCATGATTAGTGCACAGGTGGGCCTTAGACTGCCCACAATAAAAGGCCACTCTGAAGTGTGCAGTTTTATCACACAGCACAATGCCACAGATGCCGCAAGATTTGAGGGAGCGTGCAATTGGCATGCTGACAGCAGGAATGTCAACCAGAGCTGTTGCTTGTGTATTGAATGTTCATTTCTCTACCATAAGCCGTCTCCAAAGGCGTTTCAGAGAATTTGGCAGTACATCCAACCAGCCTCACAACCGCAGACCACGTGTAACCACACCAGCCCAGGACCTCCACATCCAGCATGTTCACCTCCAAGATGGTCTGAGACCAGCCACTCGGACAGCTGCTGAAACAATGGGTTTGCATAACCAAAAAATTTCTGCACAAATTGTCAGAAACCGTCTCAGGGAAACTCATCTGCATGCTTATCGTCCTCATCGGGATCTCAACCTGACTCCAGTTCGTCGTCGTAACCGACTTGAGTGGGCAAATGCTCACATTCGATGGCGTCTGGCACGTTGGAGAGGTGTTCTCTTCACGGACTAATCCCAGTTTACACTGTTCAGGGCAGATGGCAGACAGCGTGTGTGGTGTCATGTGGGTGAGCGGTTTTCTGATGTCAATGTTGTGGATGGAGTGGCCCATGGTGGCGGTGAGGTTATGGTATGCGCAGGCGTCTGTTATGGACGAAGAACACAGGTGCATTTTATTGATGGCATTTTGAATGCACAGAGATACCGTGACGAGATCCTGAGGCCCATTGTTGTGCCATACATCAAAGAACATCACCTCATGTTGCAGCAGGATAATGCACAGCCCCATGTTGCAAGGATCTGTACACAATTCTTGGAAGCTGAAAACATCCCAGTTCTTGCATGGCTAGCATACTCACCAGACATGTCACCCATTGAGAATGTTTGGGATGCTCTGGATCGGCGTATATGACAGCGTGTACCAGTTCCCACCAATATCCAGCAACTTCGCAAGGCATTGAAGAGGAGTGGACCCCCCCCAATAAAACAAAACTGCACATTTCAGAGTGGCCTTTTATTGTGGGCAGTCTAAGGCACACCTGTGCACTAATCATGGTGTCTAATCAGCATCTTGATATGGCACACCTGTGAGGTGGGTTGATTATCGCAGCAAAGGAGAAGTGCTCACTATCACAGATTTAGACAGATTTGTGAACAATGTTTGAGAGAAATGTTGATATTGTGTATGTGGAAAAAGTTTTAGATCTTTGAGTTCATCTCATAAAAAATGGGAGCAAAAACAAAAGTGTTGCGCTTATATTTGTTGAGTGTACATTGTTTTGATTTATATTCTGTGTTTTTTCCACCAACTGTAACTTGAGTATTAGCCAGCAGGCATGTCATGGCAACCAACTGATCCTATGAGCAGGATTTCTGCAAGATCCTAAAATCACCTTCAGTATTACGCAGAAAATGAGGAAATATACTTTGCTGAGTCAAGTTTGCAGGATCAAGTGAATGGACTGAACTTCTATCTGCTAGTAAAAGCTGTTGGATGTAGTTAAAAGCGTCTTTAAATGCTAAGTGTCAAGAGGAGCTGTCAGACTCAACTATTAATCTTTTAAAGGGTTCCACCCATGGCATTTAAAGATGTCCTGCTTTTTTCTTCGTCTGTCTGTGTGCTTTCAGAGACCTTGCTGTTCCTGTATGCTCAAGTTGGACATATTTTTAGTATAAATATGCATCAATCACATTGACCGATCATAAAGGTGAATATGATAACCACCTGATCTCTAACTCTTGTAATGTTGACACTGCTTGTAACCCAATGAGTCATATAATTACACTATAAAAGTGCATTGCTGCATCACTTGACCATGACTTGATATTATTTTATTTTTTTTACTGTTGAAGTCTGGGTTAGTGTTTGTGTTGCTTTTTTGTTTTCAGCCACTGAGTAGTTATCACTGATGACAACAACCCAGATGTCCCAGTATTTGTTCCTAACACATGGCCGTCACTGCGTCCTTCAACGCTGCCCACAAAAATGTTTGTATGCCTATAAAAATGCATTCATCTGGCTGCACACCAGAGTGGAAATATAACATCATTTCATATTTGTGGGTTATTAACTTTCAGCCTGAGACAAAGATCACACTTGTTTTATCTTAATAAGCCTCCATTGATTCAACACAAATGTTGTAAAATCAGTTTTACGGTCGGCTCCACTCCCCGGCTGCAGGAGCTCTCTGGAGCATCTGATCGACACCGAAGCTGAAAAATGGAACACATTTACATTCAACCCTACTGCTGAGCACTTTCCTCCAGAAATTCATACCAGAGGAAAGTAGTGGCCTTTACCCTCGGAGGAAAGGCCATCCATTTATTGCTGTTTGCTTTGGCTTTTAAGGCAGGCGATCATGAGCTGTTGGTGGAAAGTAACACATGGAGCGCTGTAACAGAGCCGCCAGAGTTGCGCTTTTAATAGACTTTATGACTGTGACTTGTCCTGCTGCATCCTGTGTAATCAACATCTCACCTGAACACCCATTAGTCTGACTGAATGACAAGATGATAGTGATATCACAGGTGTCCTTCTTTTCCCAGTGTAGCATCCCAGGTATCACTGTGTTGCCTGCAATTTGTACCAATCACTGATGAAAAGACAGTTTAGAGCCGGGGTGTCAAACAAAACTGCCAAAACCGAACGGCCAGAGGGTCCAATCCGGTCTATTACTAGAATTACTAGAATGCTAATTGTTCTTTTGTCTCTCATTTTTGTAATATTTTGTCCTTTTTTTTGTCTCTCCTTCGATGTTTTTTCATGTTTGTCATGCTGTTTTGTGTAATGTTTTTGTCTCGCTTGTGTTGCTTGTCTATTTTTGTTGTTTTGCATCTCATTTTTGTGATATTTAGTCTTGTTTCGTTGTTTTTTGTCTGACTTGTTTTGTGTCTCATTTTTGTAAAGTTTTCTCTTGTTTTTTTTTTTTGTCTTTGTTGTCTGACTTGTGTCATTTTGGTGATAAAGTAAAATACGACATCATTCAGTTCCAGATACCTGAGATGAAATATTTTTTCTATTGTTTTTGTCATTTTGTGGTTTTTTTTTTTTTTGTCTCACCTGTGTTGTCTATTATTTTTGTCATTTTTGTAATATTTTGGCTTATTTTTATTGTTTTTTTGTCTGACTTGTCATTTTGTGTCTCTTTTTTGTAAAATTTTATCTTGTTTCTGTTGGGTTTTTGTGGTCTTTTCTGTCTGACTTTTATCGTTTTGATCAGAAAGTAAAATACTGTGTCCTTTCAAAAAATTGACTAAATGGACAGAATACAGGACTCGAACTAGCAACACTGGGGGGGATAAGGGGAAAATTATGATTAACAGAACTGAAGGATGATGTAGAGGCTCTGTTGCTACCCAGGCAAGGTTCAGTTGTTTTGTTTGTTTGTGTAATTGTATAAAAATAAATAAAAATTTGAGTGGAAAAAAGAAAAACAATACTACATCCTTCAGTCCTAGCTAGCTGAGATAAAACATTTTGTGTATTGTTTTTGTCATTGTGTTTTTTTGTGGTCTCACTAGCGTTTGTCTATATTTTTGTCATTTTGTGTCTCATTTATATAATATTTTGTCTTGTTTTTGTTTATTTTGTGTCTGAATTGTCATTTTGTGTCTTATTTTTTTAAAAGTTTTGTCTTGTTTTTGTTGTTTCTCTGTCTTTTTTGTCTGACTTGTTTTGTGTCTCATTTTTGTAATATTTTCTGTTTTTGTCGGGCTTTTGACGTTGTAATCATAAAGTGAAATACTACGTCATTCAGTTCCAGATACCCAAGACTAAATGTTTTGTGCTTTTGTAGACACTCAATGATCTGTAAGTTGTAATGTGTAAATGAGGCATAATTGTTGTTGAAACTGAACTTATTTTTCTTAAGAAATTTCAGGTTGTTCATAATGGTTTGTAAAAAGATAATTCTTTAAATGTGAACATTTTCAGAATGCACTAAAACAAAACAAAAATTAGGAATTGTGGTTATTTATAGGTTATTATGCCCTGATTTTACTGGTCTGGCCCACCCGAGATCAAATTGGGCTGAAATAAAATGAGTTTGACACCCCTGCTTTCAATGGTAACATTATACTTTTAAGTTTCACAAATGATTCTTTCAATCTTTGCTTCTTTTTTGCATCTAGAACTGCAAACTGATGACTTGTGTTATCCAGTAATGAGGCTGCTCATGTCAGTGCAATATGAAGGAAAAAAAATAGAGGGTCTTCACAGGTTGCGACAAATTTGCTCGACATGTATCAACCAGAGCAGCAAGATGGAACAGGGCCTAATGGTTTGAGTATTTTCATGACACTGAGCCCATTAAGTGAGTGGCACGTCATAGCAGGAGTCTAACAGAGTCACACACAATATGATTCAGATGTTTTAATGCCAGTAAAGATGAGGGCAGCAGAAGGCTAATGGATTGAATGGATGGATAGAAATGGATAAAAAAAAAAGAAAACGCACTAAATTCAGTTGTATTATTTAGAAACATCTTTATTCAATGAAAGTATCCTTTCTCTCTGGGTCAGGTAGGAAATAGACTTTACAAATACTATACATGTCAGTTGTTTGATTGAAGCACTACACACACAGGATGGATGTCACCGTAAAATATTGTTTATGTTTTTTGAGTAAAAAGAAGTCGACGGTAAAAACATCTACAGGACAGATATTCACACAGATGTCAGCCCTCTTTGCTTTAGGTCAGTAGTTACAATTATTTAGTTCTACAGAAGAAGATCTGTCGCCGTTTAAAGTTCAGTGGTTGAGGAGAGACACAGACCGAGCGCTGTGGGTTTGACTCAAAGCAGATGGTAAACATCAGGGCTGAATGTAAGCAACCCTGCTGCAGCATACGCTCCATTAGTCAAACTCCACACCTTTGCATGGTGGCTGCTCAAGATCGAATTGTGTAATATGGGATGTCGGTTGAGTGCAAACAACACAGTCGGGTTGGTTTAAACCAGCAAAGGGACAGGATGCTGGTGAGTGCTGCTTCACCCATCAACAGTTATCTCATTTTCATAGAGCACTAACATCTGGCCAAATGTGATCTAAAAGACATTTCACATGGACCTATCTCATGCGGCGTTTTCGTGTTGGTGTGCGAGACATCTGCCTTGTCCCCAACACAATGGAGGTGGAAAACTGTAAAACATGAACACACCTAAAAATACAGCAGTCCTTACACACACAGTTGACAGTGAGAATTTTGAATCGTCCCACTAATGAGGGCATTTTAAGGAGAAAGATGTTCTTGATGAATTATTAAAGATTCCCTCCAGTTAAAATTAAGATTTTTTTTCTTTTTTTAAATCTTGTTAACATGTCCATATGGTGTTTTTTTTTAAGGCTGGAAGACACTTCATGAGTGAAAAAAGCGGTCAGCACCGTGGCTGAACATTCCCACCTTGAAACTGCAATAACAGTCTCAGAAACGTGGATTCAGACTTCCAGGTTTTCATACATAACAAATCTAAAGAAGCAATCCTGTCACCTGGCAGGGTGGAGCTTTCTGGATCTTTGTACTTCTTTCTGATTCAAACATGTACGACTGGATTATTCTAAAACTACAACTTGCCATTATGCAAGTTAGAGTGGCTTTACAGTGTTTGAGCAGAGTTGTAAGTGAGCTGGTGTGCTCGAGCTGCCATGAGTGTCGAGGGTCAGTGGAGAGAGAGGCAGGGACTTTAGAAATCAGGGTTACACCTAGGCTGTTCCTTTTTAAAAACATATAGATGAGTTTTCAGGGGTTTAATCAACGACCGGAATGTACTTCTCTAGCTTGAGCAACAGAAGAAAAGCTCTTCAACACTTTCACATAGTAATGACTAATTCACAATGTGACGGTATGTGCAGTAAACAGAAATGTGCAGCAAATACAAAAACAAACAAACAGAAAACAGTCAAATACAGTGGTACACAAGTGCAGAACTCAATTCCTGGATAGGTGTGTGACCAAAGTTTCTAATATGTGAATCAGAGTGTCTAAAACAAACAAAAAAGATAGACATTGTTATCTAATTTTCCTTGCAGTGCTCCTCCATTTTTTTGTACTGTCTGTAATCACCAGGCCTGTCAAGCTGTGTATAATGTAGTAAAAAATGGTGCCAAGTTTTTCTTTTCATTTCCCCCGTTTTTGTCAATTTCCATTTCAGTAAAAAGAACGGCTCAGATTTCTGGGAAATATGCTTGTTTTCTTTCTTGCAGAGACCTGGCGGCAGGTAGCCAGGCAGCTTAGCACAAACACTGGTGGGACAAAGGACTAGCAATGCCCTGGTCAAAAGTAGGAACATTCTTCTGATTAAGCGTCAATGTGTTGCATCATTATGTTAGCTTTTTTATTTAATTTTGTTAAACAGAGGCAGTGGAAGGGATGAGGGAATTATTTCAAGGAAAAACTTGTAAAAAGTTGTCCATTTAGGATAAACAAACCTAAATGTTCTGTGAGATGTGATAAATTTGCAGGAAAGAAAAAAAATTAATGTGAAATACACCCAAACATTTGCTGAGATTCTAAAGTTCAGAATTGGTTATTATTTAATATTATCAAGGAATCCCATAGCTTTCCTCTACCATGATCATGGAGACTGTCTGTTGCAGCATTCCTTTAATATTTGTATGACCAATCAGCATCGTTGCTTTAAAAAATACACCCCAGATTAAGTTACTCTCTAGTGATTTATTTTATAGCTAAATTATCAGCGAATATTAAATCTTTTCTCATATATTAATGCATTTTTCTCATAAATTTACCACATTAAAGTCTGAGAATGTCAGAGGACCCCCCTCATCAGCTCTACCAATTCTTTGTTTAAAAATCCAAAATAAAAACTCCAATGATCGTAATGTCTGTCAAAAACTCCAGTCAAGGCGTCTGTTAAAATGGTTCAAATGTTTCGTCCGAACAGGATGACGAGGTCTTCACTTTTATATCATATGAGTAAAAGGAAAAGCGCTCAATTCTGGGATTTTAGAAGCTAGGAACAGGAAATGTTAACAAACTAAACTAGCCATTTTTTTCCTCCTTTTTCCAGAAATTGTGCAGCTTCTGGTGGCAGCTTTGTCCTCAGTTAACTCAACAACAAAGCATATTTCCCAAAATTCTGGATTGTTTCTCTAAAACACAGGTTTCTGAGATTACTGATGCACAGTTTGGTTTGACCCGCAGAGCTCGGAAGTCTAACAGGCTAAAATCGAAACTGCAAATCTGCAAGGGCAGATAATGCTGAAGGTAAGCTATGGAAACAAAGATCTCTTTATTTCGGTAAATTGGGTGACTTAATTCTTTAAAAAAAGCATAGTTTGGCTATCTCCAGTGTACGTGAGCAGAAGTGGGACATCAACAATGAAGAGTGTTTCAAGAAAAAGAGACGTGAGCAACATAATACTGAACATCCTATTATTCTGTTATCAAATGTACAAACACTATGAGGAGGAAGAAACGACTGGAAGAAACACATTCAAACGTCTCGATCCGCTGGTTGCATTTATGACACTTAAAAAAAACTGTTGAGGAGGCCAAAAAAAACCATAATAAAACTGGAAGTCGAGAGTAAAATCTTTAGCTGCACGCCTTGGCAAACCTATTCCAAACTCTTTGGCATGTACAATCAGCAAAATGTACAGTTTTCACTCATCTTTTTTTTTTTTCATCATTATAAAAATTGAAATAGAAAAACCAAAAAGTATCAAATTCCATGTCTCCTACAGTTCGTTATCTTACAATAAAATGTTAACATCAAAGGGTTTATGCCAAAAAGGCTGTATATGAATGCTACAACAATCTAAGCCTTTATTTACACCGCGATGTGTCATTTCTGTACAGGACATACACTGTTTGTTACAGCACACATTCATGGCTCATACATCCTAATAACACACAGACTCCAAAAAATAAGTTTTTAGGTACCACTTGTGGGGCCGACTAGGGTTGGGTGTTTGTTGTCTCTTTTCGGTGACTGAACCCCTTCAGTTTCCTCACATAAAATCATTGAGTTCTGCCTCCAAAGCGGCGAGCATCTCTCCTGCCTCCGAGCTGCTGCCTTCCTCTTCCTCGTTGGAGTCTTTCCCTTCCTGCTTCTCCTCCACATCGTCTGCGTCTTCGTCCTCCTTGACTTCATCGAGCTTACGTTTGTGGCCCCTAATGAAATGACAAAAGGCGTTTTAGAAACGGAGCTGTAAACCTTCAGTCGCTGAGAACCCTGCGATACAGAGTTGCTACCCAAAACAAAAAATGGTGACAAAATGCTGCTTCTGTTTAGTTTACCGGAAAAAAAAACGGCCAAATTTGAAAGTCACAAAATCACTGGCTAGACTCCATTAGTACTTACTTATATTTTAGTTTACTTGTATTTTTGTGCTACATTTCCTCGAGGTTTGTACTATCTTTATTGCTGTAACACCACAAATTTCCCCACTATAGGATAAATAGGGTCTTATTCTATCTTATCTTGCATTTAATAGCTCTAGTTTCCCCACAGTTTCCAGTCTTTGTGCTAAGCTAAGCTAACCAGTTGAGGGGTGGGCGGACGCTTTTAGTTAATCTTTTCACAATTATCCCCTTTTCACTAAAATAATTAAAGACTTTGCTCTTTGCGGTGAAAAAAGTATGCAGCACATGGCAAATCAATAAGTCTGTGGCCACAGGCAAGATGAGACAACTGTTCTAGTGTGTGCACACTCCTATTACAAAGTAAAACCTACTGCTGCTGCTGTTGTGGCTCTATGATTTTCCCTTAGTCTGTATGTGGCCTGGGAAGTGGAAAGAAAATAATTTGAGACTTTAACGATTTAAAGATAAAGTCTAAAACAAAAATGATAGGATAGACTAAAGTCTCAAATTATGTTAGAATTTTTTTTTTATTCTTGTAATTTGAATGTTTCATATTGTCCTTTTGAGACATTAAATATGTGAAGCACTTTGCACTGTCTCTGAATATGAAATGTGCCGTACAAATAAGCTTGCCTATTTAGCATAAAAATGTGAAAGTGGTATCGATCTTGTTACATAACTCTTGGCAAGAAAATATTTTACTCCCCCAAGCAATATGGTGGAGTTGACAATTGCCGTTGGTTTGTCCGTCCATCTGCCTGTCTGTCAGCAGCATTATTCAAAAATGAGCAAACGCGTTGGGATCCATGGATTTGTTAAGAGTTTCATATCGTTACAAGGTAGCGTCACAGTAAGTGACTGCAAGTGAACACTACGCCTGCTGATGATCACATGATTGTGATCCGACTACAAATCCACGGCTGCAAACCACGAACTGTTTAAAGACTTCATCCGTCGGAAATCATACAACAACTGAGCAGCCTCTGCAATGCGCTCCGAGTGCTTTTCTAGTTAAAAATGTCAAACACTTTCAAAGAGCATGAAAACAAGAAAACAACTGTCTGTTTTTAACTTCTTCATGTCCTGCTTCAATGTGTTTAACAACTTAACCTGATGAATAGACATTGTGATTTGACAACTGTTAGTTTTGCTCATCGTGGTTTGGGAACATTTTGGATAAGAAGCTGATGAGGACAAACAGCTAATTTGGCTGCCCAGCAGGTTCCTCTGATCTATTTTCAGTTTGCTACAGTTGCTAATTCATTGGACTTTATTTACTTCTGTCTGGGTTGTACACAACACCCAAAAGGCCACAATGTGGATTTTATTTAATGCAAAACATACTGTGAAGACAAATATGTTCGTAGTGACTTATGTAGAAGTGGCGCTTCTTTGAAAAGTTTTAGGAGACTTACACTGCTTGTATCAATATATGCCTCCTGTCTCACCTGTATCAACAGTGGAGATGGTGAGTGCTGCATTACTGCTGACCTACTAGCCACAGACACTGTTATTAAAATAAGAACAAGGTTGAGAAAAGCAAAATTTCCCCTTAAGACATTCACTGACTCTTCCAACACCTCACTGGATAATTGTAACATTCAGTAAAGACTCAGTGGAGGTTTTGGAAATCAGAGTTTTTAACCCACGGATCAAAATCAGTTTCTAAACTTATGTAAGACAAGAAAAAGGGCTTGTTCTGAAAGCTGTACAGGAGGTTGTAAAGGTGTCGTCATACACTCATTTTCCGAATAGTACGTATTTGAGTGGATGTTCTGTTAGTAGCTAAAATTGAGCTCTTGGGAGGTAGTCAGCAAATCGAAGTTTAATAATGAACGTGAGAAATCAATAAGAAAACCTGTTGTTTCACTGAATACAAACAGAACACAACGCACTCCCCTGTTGAAATCGAAAACACATAAAAAGAAAAGAAATTATTTGCTGCACTGCGTTCAGCACAGCATGCCCCGCGAGAATCACAAAGTGCAATTAACAAGCGCTGGTTCTGAATCCAGCGTGCAGTCGAACTGCTCCCCAGCTCCAGACTCTCACCACGGACTGAGAGGAGCTGCTAGGAGACACAAAGGCCCTCCAATGTTAGAGAACAAAGCATTACTGTGGTGATGGGGGATTCAGAACAATCAGGAAACCTGGGAGATAGAGGAGAATGAAAAGAGGTAGAGACTGTTACGAAGAGCAAAGACAGTGACATCTTTGCCAAGAGAAGTGGAAACTTTTATGAAATGTATGTGTAAATGAGCCCCAAGATGTCCTGAAGACTAAAACCACTGTTCAGATGGTCACACTCAATTGAAGTTTAACAAAAAAAAAAAAAAAACTAACCAAAAATCTATGTTTTCATGAACCAAGAAGCTCTCAAAGGTTCTCAAAAGTTACAAGAATAGTTCGACATCTAGATACTGTTGGTTTATTCTGCGTGAAACGTAAAGCTGATCAGTTTCATGTGTGTGCTAATTTTGGAGCATCGTTAGCTTAAATTAGCATAAAAATTGGATGCAGAAAGAAGCAAATTGCATGTCTCTCTCCAAAGACAAAAAAACCTGACACCTTTAAAGCTGACTTACTAACAAGCTACATCTTATCAGATTCACCTGGTAAACAGAGATGTAAAAAAAATCTCTGAGTGGTGTGCGCTAATTATTTCAAGCTAACAGGAACCGAGCACAGTGAATGTCCACAATTTGGCAAGTCTTATTTTCACAGTGAAGCTGTTAGGAAAATCTCTGCTTGTGTATGACTCAGACTAAATAAAAAGGTGTAAATTTGAACGTTTTAGACATGCTTTAAAAAGAGCGAAACTAATAGAAACATAGAAACTCAGCTAGCCAGGTCTAGCTTGCATTACATTTTCAGACTCAGGCTACACATTTATTGCACAAACATGTAAGTGGTATTAATCTTCACATCTCACTTTCAGAAAGAATGTAAACACTCTTAAAAACCTTCTAGAATGTCATCGCAAATTTGCAGCAACTTTGTAATTTAAAATGTTCATTTGATTTGTGACAAATTTGTGAGTTTTGCCTGTTGCTGCAAACAGGGCATTCAAGTGATACTGATGCAACTAAAACAGACAAGAAAAAAAAAAAGAAAACACACATTCCTAGGTGGCTAAAGAATTCTTTGATAGGGCTGTAAACATGCCATCCCTCTTTCCATTCCACTCAAGCTTCTCCATAACATCCTCTGCAGAGTGGCTTATTAGCATGATGCTAATGAGGTGTGTAGGGGTTTTGTATGGTTATTGAAGAGGGTCTGACACCGGCTGTGTCGAGAGGGCCCGTCTCATTAGACCACACTGCTGTAAGACAGCCTCGCTAACCTCCCACAACAGCAGGGCTCTGGCTGTGTGTTCATTAAAGGTCAGATGCCGGCTAATATTAGAGGAGAGGCTCGGTGACATGACAGTTACAGTGGACCCCTGAAGACAGAACACAGTGCGTATGTGTGGAAGGGAAAGGCTTGTGCATGTGTTACAGTCGAACAACTCTGGTTTAGGAAGTCTAATTCTCAGACCCATGAGTTCAAGTCTCAGTGGTCAGACGATAATGTGAAGCAAGGTGTAATGGATAAAATAAGCAATTCATTATTATCTATTGGCAACAAAGTGAGAATAACAGGCGATGTACTGCCATCAGTGACATTGTTCTGCGAGCTGAGCTGCTTGTGACACTGTATGAGTCACTACAGTTGAGTGTGTATATATGTGCACATGGAGAGGTTTTTCCACACCCATACAGCACCATCCTTCTCCCATTTCCAAATATTACCAGTGGAGACAGCAGGGGGCGGGGCGGATGAGTTCCCCTACTGCTTTCTGTTTTGCATCATTACATTCAATCTAAATCCTCAGCTATTAATCCAGCCACCCACAGACACACACAAACATTCGAGTAACTTGCACCATGTTTGCCAATGTCAGCTCGACAATGGGCTTCAGGTGTGATTCACTTTGATTTTTGCCTGTTTCACACGCACAGCTATAAAGACAGAATCCTGCAGTTTCCTAGTTTATTTACATTTGAACCAAAATACAAGAGTGAGATTCCAGTTTAACACAACCAGTTACAAAAGATAGAGGGTATCTTTATCTTATGGTTCTGTCCTGTTTTCATGTACATAAATTAGTTTGGGGTTTGTGCATAAACTGCAAAACAATAATACTTGGAAATGGTGTACAAAAGTATTTTTGATGGATAAAGTTCTTTGAGAAAGAAAAGAAGGTGGCAATACGCAACTTGACTAGTCTTTGCCGAGATCCAATATTTTCAAAAACGGATGCTGCCATAAACAGCTGCAGATGTGTGCATGGCACTGCAGCCATGAATGTACATGCAGTTCTGTACGTACTATGTATATTCATATTCATATAATTATAACTATAGTATTAATAAAAGTGCATATTTGGCTTTAATAAGTAGTACAGATGACTTGTGCTCTTTTCATTGATTTTTTTCAAGTAAGTTCAAGAGTCTATAGATTGTGAGACTAATAGTCACTGTAAAGAAAAGAGGCTGTGAATGTCTATATGAAATATAATTCGATCTGTTGTGTAGGAATAGGTGTTGATATCCCTTCTTGCACAGCTGAGACACCTACTAAGACTGTGGGATGGTAAAGTGAGTGAGGACATCTTCTGGGTTGTCAAGTGGGCGCCCTTTCTCCTCGGTGTTTTGCTGATAGGCCTAAGAAACTTCCTTCTTTGAACAGCTATTTTCATTATCCATTAATCTGCAGATTTGTTTTTTTTCATTAATCGAATGGCGAGAGATAAAAGAGAAAGAGTGTACCAGCTTGACAGACAAATAAAAGACTTCTAAGAGCAGGTTTGTTGGTTACTGAAAGGCTTATTATTTTCTGTTATATATTTGACAGTGTGAGTTTTCACATAATGGGATCTATTGATGCACGTCTTTCATGTAAATGTCCTCATTACTGCATCTTTTATTGGACAGTAAATTTAAAGACGCATCTGAGTCATCACAACGTCAAGAGAAAGTTGCCAACAATGTACTTGTCAGCATTTTGAGTAAAGTTGTCTGTACTTTTATTTATTATTTTAAAACTTTCGTTTTTATACTTTAAATCTGAACATGTTAAAGCTGTGCTTCTTTCTTTAATGCGCCATGGACTACCTTTCAGTATTAATCAAGTCATACAGATAACCTTGTCTTGCCTTACTCTAAAGTGTTAACTGTCTTGTTAGGTTTGTTTCTCAGGAATAGCAATGACGTTCCTGGATCATGTTTAATTATCCAAAAATGGCAGAAACCAAAAAAAATCCCAATAAACATTGTTTTTATATCTCATTGTTAACTCCATTACTAATCATTTCTATCAATATTTAGTGCAATGTATTCTTTACCTCTCACAGATCATGGTTCAATGGGGACAATTCACTTGTTTTTCATTACAAAAATGCATGTTAAAATGTATATCAGAAAGAAGTACTTATAAAATCCAAAAGTTTCACATGGCATTCTTTTTTTTTAATTTTACTGTACATTTCAACTTTTTTTCTTTTTGAGTTGATAAATTACTCTGGTCAGGGTGGGTTTGCAAATATGTGAAATGAACCATTTTAATTTTATATGTTGATTACACTTATTTAGCCAAATAGAAGAAGATTCATACCAAAAAAATAATACTTCTAACAACTGAATTTTATTTTTCAACTTTAAACTTTGTCAGTTTGACTCACAAGAGGACAACAGCAGCATTAAGAAGGAACTATAGACTCTTTTTTCAGTGCTAGGAGCTCGCATCGTGATGGAGAAACACCGGCTTGTCACAGGGTTTCTGCAGAAATCAGCCAGTCAAATTTAATGCTTTATAAAGCCATTTTAATGCTATACTGTAAAAATTTTAATGCCACGACCGTGAATTCAACAAATTACACGGGTTTGTTTGTTTGTAAAAAAAATATTTTTATATGAAAACTGTCCCTACATTTCACTATTTCTGAATCCGGAAACCACACATGACCACCCCTGGGCTATAGTCATTCTCTGAATTTCACGTTTTCTAGTCATTTTTTGCTGGAATTTGTATTTCCCCATTTCCCAGCTATCCTCCACGTGGTCCAGCCTGCCGGCCACTTTCCAAACATGCAGTTTTTGGCAGTCGTATCCGACCGGCCGGAACAATGCCTTGGGATGTTTTCGCAGAGGCACATATCTGACGAATCGCAGTCTATAATTACATATCATTATACCATTGTTATCAAATATTTTTCTTGAAAAGTGCAGAAAGAATTTTTAATGCCACTGAGAATCAAACTTAACGATTTCTATTGCTAGTTAAGGCCCTAATTTTCACATCAGTTTAATGACTATTAATGCTTTTTAATGTCCTGCAGAAACCCTGAAACAGATTGAGCCATAAGCCCCGAGAAAGCATTTTGAATCAAACAAATGTCGATGACACAAGAAGCAAGACAGGCTTGACCGGACAGGTAGTTTTGATCAAACAGACTTAGCACTATTCATACTAGTGTTGAAACTTGGATTTGAGGGAAAAGTGAAACCAAATCAACTGATTATTTTGTGCAAAGTCACATTTCAAGCTCTCACCATATGGCTGTAGCAATGAAACTCACATAACCAACTAAATTGTCTCCCTCACAAAATGTCAGAAATGTCAGTTATGAGGATGCAAAAGGTAATAACGTGCCCGCTATCCCAGACACAGATGTTGAGATCATTAGTCTGAGATGTTATTATGTCTGTGTACTATGGGAGTATAATTGCATTAAGGGTGTCAGGAGGATATACTACAGAGCGTCTGCTGCTGGACAAACAGCCTGCAGCAACACCCGCCTCAACACATCATTAGAGATACATAAGTGATACAAAATGACTAATACAAGTCAGGAAAAATGTGTCTGCCCCAAGACAAGATGTGTTTTTATGAGACTGTGTGCTTCAATCCAGACGGCATGAATGTCGCTCAGAGGAGCATTTAAAGGGGCTATATTGGGAGAGGCTTCACGGAAAGGGCACAGTAACCATCCCTGCTGATAAAGAAGCGAGCTCTTATTTAAGGCTATGAACTCTGCACAAGGCATCCCGATGTAGGACTGGTGAGGAAGGTGGCAGCGAAAAATGACTTCAAACGCTTCTGACAGCTCTGCTTACAGCGAGAAGGAAGAATGGGCTGAGGGAGAGAAGGAGCAGAAACGCAAATGGAGCAAATAAAGTGTGAAAGAGGGGGAAACAGAGCACGGAAGACAGAAGAGGGAGGTAATGAAGTAAATAATGAACTCAACTTTTACAGCTCACACCAAATCTGCTTGATTTCTTCGGAAAAAGTTTCGAAGGGAAAACTTCCAAGCAGTTTATTGAGCTCCTCCCATGACAACGTACTGAAACAAAGACTGACCAGGACTATCAATGTCCCTCCACACTCCTCAGCCAGTTTCCATCTATAGGGGTCAGTTAGACTCAGCTGCAGCTACTTTCTGTCTGTAGCCAACTAAAAATGAGTCATTGCAATAGATCGTCTCTGGCATTGAATTAATGCCTTGAAGAAGTAGCCTATCAAGAGCAGAAGGGATACGACTCAGCGATGCTGCCATCATATCGCTCCCCGTTCCTCATAATCCCATATCATTTACAGCCGTTGTGTCAACTACAGATGCTTGCATAGATACACTCCCATCCCTCGTGCATTCACCAGCTCCATATGCAGAGAGCTGATAAGCAGCACAGTTAAACGAAAGATTTTATACAGACGTTATTTTCTGGTTTGCAGGGGGACGTGTCAGCTTTGCTCAGCTCGGCTTCAGAAACAATACGACTTTCAACAGCGTTGCAAGGAAACGAGAAACACAGTGAAATGCATGACAGAGCAATAACAACCACTCACTCGGTGACTAAGTTGTTTTTTTGAGGTCACGTCTTCAAGCCCCATGTGTGCAAAATACATGTTGACAAAGATTTGAGGCAGGATGCTCACAGTGGAGGAATTCGATATGTTTGGAAGCAGTTGTAAATTGACAAAGTAGAGCTGGCTCGGTACATTCCTCTCACTTCTAGTGGCAGAAAAGTCAAAACAAAGGGGTGACAAATTCGCTTCACAGCCCATGTGGTCAACTTTAGCAGCTCGAGCAGTTTAGCAACTCTGGCTATGTGGAAAAAAGCTGGTTAGTGGTTTGTCCACCTGGAACCACCTGCTCTCAATGGAAGAGGAGTACATCATAACTCCAACTTCATGTGTTTTTAAGTCTTTTTTGTTTTTAAAAGTTGCTGTTCGATTATTTATTCAACCCATACGACAAATCTCCGTTTCTCTTCCAAGGATGAGAAACAGACTCACTTGCAACAGACTCTGATAAACTACTCTGATAAACTACTACGTTGACAAGTTGTGACATAGGAGTAATGCAGAAACACATGCCAGGACTGGAAACCAGTATGGAAAACCAGACCCTGCAATCTAAATGGGTTGCTACGTATTACACCATGGAAGTCTGAATCTGTGTTTTTGAGACTGTTCCTGATGGTTTCAAGGTCGAAATACTAGCTACAGCATTTTGTTCATGATATGTCTTTATATAGCATAATACCACCATAATAACATGTTTACATCGTAATTGTTATTACTGTTTTGGAAGCACTGAAATTGTTTCTGGTGCTATTTGATTTTGGTTACAGGGTAAGTGACTGGGGGCAAAATCCAAAGTCTTTGCTCTGTGTAAAAATGTATTGTGAACAGGGCTGCAGCAATCAATTATTTTAGCCATTGAGTATTCCATCGATTACTGTGGCAATTGATCGCATCATCCTGGCAGAACATGAGCGGACATCTGCGGTGTATTGTACACATGTCGTATAGTACAAAGGGTATCGTACATATATTGTATAGTACAGGGGTATTCAACTAAAGCTCAAAGCCATGGGAACCTAGATTTATTTAGTAGGTGATACAGAAATCGCATAATTATGGTTTTATGTTTGGTTCGTTTAAACTGCTGGTATGGCAGCTGACAGAACACAAATAAGAAAATTCAACAGTTTGTAAGTATTTATTACAGAGAATATTCAACCAGTAACATTAGTTTCACTTTGATTTGGCCACATATTCAAGTGATTTCCTTCATTATGAGACAGTGTCAGACCTACATGCACTTCAGTACAATATGTTTTGAATACGTGGAGTTTGATAGTTTTATTGTGCAGCTGTCTGTTAGAAATAACCAGCTGCATGGATCAGTAAAATAAATACATTACGCACATTTACCAGTTTTCTACCAGCATTCCTGCCTTACATTACTAAAATAATAATAACATAATCCAGTCGCAGTGATTTTTACCGCCATAAATTTTTATGTTCTTCATTGTTCTCCATTAAAACAACCTGTTACCGATGGGTTCATTTTGTGTGGAAAACGAGTCAAATGAAGCGTTAAAAACTCCTCTTTTGTGTGACAAGTTTGAAGCAAAAAGTCTGAGTTAACAAAGAAAGTTGAAAGCAACCTTCATGCCTGTTAACTCTGAGGTTTTAGTTTTTGTCGACCCGACTCACACAAAGAATGTCTATAAAATGTCTTAACACGTTAAAGTACGGCGGCCCGCGGGCGGGCCGTTTTTTTATCGGTATACGCTTTTTTTTTTAAATAGAAGGACACTGCAAACACGATTATACAAACACTATACACACATAGAAAGCTGAGATTCTCATGAATCCGCCGGTATAAACCACTTTCAGATGTGATTACCACAGCGGGTAATATAAACACATTTATCCAACAAACAACAAGTCAAGTAAACGTGCACAGCTCACCTGTCGACGCAGTTTGGACGCTCGTTTCTGGTCATAAAAGAAGATAATCCACAAAAACCGGCCAGAACCCAAGCTTAGCCATCCAGAGGAAACAATCCAGTATAATACTTTGGCCAAAACATGTCTCGAAATAGGTAAAAAATCCAGAAAACGATCGGCTCCGTGCGCGTGCACGCGGCGCGTGGTGGCGCTGTGCGTTTCATATTCACTGCATCTTTCTATTATAACTTTATCATACACGGTCCTATTTTCTTTGTTCGCGATTCAAAATGGATACTGGAGGCTTCTCGACCGCTTCAAACCGGACTTCAACCAATCAGGTGACTCGTTTCCGCCTACTTCGGCGATTTAGCCAACCATGGCCGAGTCTGACAGATATCGATTACATCACTTGATTGACTTGTTTCTCAGCAAATCACGCCGGAGGAAACGTTAGATTGACAGGCCTGGTAGCCAATGAGCTTGCTGAATGGCTTGCCTATAAATCCCGCCTCTGCCAGCGGCTTTATATGATATTTCATTCGTGAGCTCCGGGGTCCACCTGCTGTTTCTCTGTATTCCTCTCAATCTGTGTGTGTGATCGACACTGAAGCCTATCTGAAGTGATTTTTTGAGTTCTTTATGAGTTTTTGGAATGAAAATGAAGTGGAAAATGAAGTGAAAAGGAATTTATACCATTCTGTAGAGAGTGTGCACAGTGTATAAAGAGTGTATCCAACATTGACAGGGGCGGAGCATATCAGTACAAATACATGTGTGAAACACTCATTTCTTGTAGTATTGCTCTGAAATTTTGACCTGAACTATGTAAGACCCCAGGCTTTTGCAATATTGTGTTTTCAAGCTGTTGCAGTGCTGCCACACTGATTTTCAGGTGTTTTATTAGGGAAAAAATGTAGGCGAGAAAAAAAATTCATCCTAATTCAGTGTGTTCCAACATACATAACTCTGTGCCAGTAGCACCTAGAGTAATTCTGACTGCACTGGGTGAAAATTCAGGTTGTCAGCTTTCAAATGAGACCCCAACCATGCATGTACTCCAAACAGTTCAAGAACAGCATTCAATTTACTTTCTGTAAATCTCAGTAGAAATTTCGGGCGGAAATTGACCAAACCTTAATCCCCTTATTATTTATTGATTATAAGTTCAGGTCCGTATAGGATGAAGTCTGTGTCCGGACTTGGTTTGCAGTCCACCAGTTAGTGACCTGGGGTCGAGTACGTAGGGGATTAAACGAAGCCCCCATTCAGAGAATTTCGCCTCAAGGAAGTTTAGTAATCGAATTACTGAAATAACTCGAGGAATCGTTTAAGCCCTAATTGTGAATGACAGCTGAAGCTCAGAGGAGGTCTCATCCATATTGCTAACACAAATGAAGTGTGTATCTCTCAAAGGTACAGGTTTTTAAATACTCTGTCTTACTATCCCTCTGCTGTAACTCAGCAAACAAGCACCATCTGTTGAAGCACAACGGAGGAATTTTGCACAAAAGACACTGACTTTGAAAGACATCCAATTATTTGTCTAACAAAAACGGCTGCTGGGGATTTTGTCACGTATTTTTACACTGGAAGTGCAATCACAGGAGGTCTCTTGGCAAATATAGAAGGAACAACTACAGCAAACAGCAATGTTAATATCATTTAATGTCAGGCAGGAGAAAATGTGAACCTGTCCTTTAACCTTTAACAATTCTGACCTTTAGGGTATGACAGGAAGATAAATTGAATTCAATGATAAAAGTAAATCCAGTTTCAGTTTGTTTTTAATTCTGTTTTGGTCTCCACCAACTCCTGGGGGAAAATATTTAGTTCTTTAGCTTCAGTGTTCACCATGTTCAGGTGGAGCTGGACAGTCAGTGTATTGGACATTTTACTGAAAACAGCTGCCTGGTGTGTCTCTAAACAAGATTTATAAAAGCAGTGGGAGTGAAGCAAAACCGTAAAACTGGGTCATAAAACAAAAAAAAAAACTTTTTCAATATTTTTGTTCTGTCTTACAAGCAAATGCACTAACATTGAATTGGTATTGGCTGCAAAATGTGGCTCATAAAGGAATAATAAGAAAGTCTGTCCCATGCAACTTTAATCATCAAGGCTATTTTTCACACTGGCTTTAACTTCTAGACTTGTATTGAATTCAGTGACTTGACCTTTACTGACCACAAATGGCATTCTGATTTCTTGCATGGTCAGTGCAATATTCGTCTAATTTTTAAATACAGGTCCTTCACGAAGGATCTTTATTTAAACCTTTACTTAAAGGACCAAATTACAGTCCTTCTCAAAGTTCCACTAGACAGAACATCCATGATGAAAAAAACCTTGCTGACGGTAACATCTCAGAGCAACGAGTGTGACAAAGGTGTGACGCAGTGTGTGATTCACTGTCACTGTCATTTATATCTCCCCCGTCACTAATGTCTGCACCAAACCACCCCCATTTCTGGCTCAGCTACAGGCAGTAGAATCAGATTAAAGCCCCCAGGCATCCTTTCATATGAGTTACTTCTTTTCTCTGTCTGCTTACAGGCAGTACTGGCTTTGACAGGGCTGCGGGGATCCTTTCACGGGGGCTTGAGATGGATTTGGACTCCAGCGTCTTACTTTTTACTGGTCGGCCATGTGGGGTTTTAGTTAAAGAGAGAGAATATCCCATAAAAGAGAAGCATCAGGTACAATTTTCATAACAGTCGATGCACCAAAAAACAGCCATATAATGCTCAACTGTCCTTGAGAAAGGACAGACAACTCTTAAAATACAAACTCTTTGGACTAGTTCCACCGCATCTTCCCTCATGTATAAGCTCAAAGTGTCCCTGTTCATAAAATATTTGAGATGAGTTTGTGCTTTGCGGATTTCCGTCTTTATACTCCACCAGAGCTATGCAAACATCCCTGTTGCCCCTGATGTATCTCTCCTATCTACCAAATATTAAAGCCTACTCAAGTGAGCTGACAATGACAGGTGACACACGAGAGCGAGGCTGAGGAATGACATTCAAAGTAATTGAGTGAAAAATGGAATGTCTCTATCCAAAGCCCCGGCAGCTTTACAGCTCAAGTGCTCTGGGTGGCAGAGGAAGTTCTAACCCCCGCCAGTGTGAATGTCACACAGAATAATCAAAGCATATCGGCAAAAGCAGCATGCTTCACTTGATTCGGGTGTTTGTTCTTTCCTAGTGGAGTGAGTCAGTGTTCATATGTTCAGTCCAGTCACTTGGAAGAGTGCAAAGTTAATGGTTAATCGTTATATAGGGGAAGCATCAAGAGCCCTTTCACCAAAACACCAGAAAGTGCATCTAATGGCACAAAGATGGATTTGCTGAAAGTACATTGATGAATATACTGCACTATGTGGAATGCTCAATGTGTCACTACAGTGATTTTGTCAGCACTAGGGCTGCAACTAATGATGAATCAATTAATCATCTGAGCACAATACATCATCAAAAGGACGGTGATTGCTGTTGCATTGCACGCTCACTTCCGCTTTTGATGATGCATCATGCTCAGACAATTCCTTGATTCATCGTTAGTGGCAGCCCTAGTCAGCACTTCATAAAAGTTTGGGAGGTTCCAGATATCCTGACTTACTGTCAAGCAGCAAAAACACTAGATCCTGCAGTTTCTAAACTATAAATTCTGATGTCTCCAGGTCAATGTAGCCAAACAAGAAAAGCACTCGGCCAAGGCTGCTCAGTCGTCGTATAACTTCAAATGGATAAGTCCTGTAAGTCCGCAGCGGTCGATTTGTAGTTGGATTGCAATCATGTGATCGTGAGCAGGCAGCTGACATAGTGTTCACTTGTAGTCATTGTGACAGTGGCGCTGTGTCGCTATCTTGCAATGATACAAATATTGAATCACTTGGTTCTTGTATCATGTCTTACCTTCCCTGAAAATTTCATCCAAATCTGTTATTCTATTTTTGAGTAATGTTGCAAACTGACAAACAGATGAACCCTGATCGTCACATAACTCCGCCGCATTCCTTTGGGGAGTAATAATGATACCATGAGGTTATTTTTTTCAGGTTTTGGAAAGTTTCTTTTCCCTAAAATCTAAGATTGGTGCCACTCTCATGAAATAACTGACAGATAAACACTAAACATAAAGATACAGGATCATAACTAGATGGAAAAGCTAGCCTTGCTAAAACTAAATCCACCATTTTCACATTACGTCACCAGTTAAAACATAACACTGATCAAGTAAACAGCACTTACCATCTCAACTGCTTACAATACAATGTCATCCTGAGAAACTTTGGATCCTTCATTAATGTGGATGTTACATTGATGCCACCTCCTTGGATTTTGTTGCAAACCAAGTACACTCCCTCCCATGGCATATGCACTCCTCGACACCAGGTACCCCCTGAGCAGGACAGTATATCCCACCACAACGCAAGAACTGCCCAGGATCAGCTTGAGAAACAGCCTAAAGTGTTGACTCAGTCACCAAATGCCAAAGATCCCAATGTGATCAAGCAGCTGCTGGATGCACTGGAACAAACTCAAGCCACAGAGGCCCCACCGCCCCACCCAAAAGTTCTGATAATGTTTTAGTCAGAGACACATGGCCTCTTAGGTTATGTGTCCATCCCCCAACAGTTCAGAGCTGTTTTGTTGGAATGAGTTGAATTACAAAATGGTTTTTGATGGTATCACTGACTGGTGCATATTTCTGTCATAAAAAGCAAAAAAAAAAAAGTTTAAAAAACTAACCTTTTGGTAGGGCCAGATTAGTGGTTTCCCTGTGATTTCAGGATTTATTCTAAGCTACCTGCCTCCTGGCTCTGGCGTCAGATATGAGAGGAGTATAAATTTATGTATTTAACGCTTGGGCAAGAAAGCACATTTCCTAAAATGTCAAACTATTCTGTAAGAATACTTGTAAGTCTCTGATAGCTCAGATTTATGAAAATGGAGCTGATCGCACAGCACAATTACCTACAACACGACTTCAATATTTATTGTAGACGACTTCCTAATGGAAAAACATGGGGAAAAAAGCTTAAAAATGACATTATATGATTTCAAGGTGACAAGGAGCCTTTCTGACTGACACTGTAAACACAGTCTCTTTGAGGTCTCTTACACAACCTGCCTGAGGTAATTATGACTTTGATTTAGAGCTTTAATACCAAAATCTGCTCCACTCTGTCTAAAGGATGCCTGCTGAGGAATAAACCTCTGGATAAAGTTTGATTGAACTTGAAAGTGAATTTTAGAACTCTCATGTAAGAGTTGAAGTCAGAAAGGCTGTGGTGTAAAGCTAAAAGCACAGATCCCAAGTAAGGTTTACATTACTGAGGCTAATTAAAATGGGGTACACCTGTGCTGTGAACAACGATATGATGATTAGAAGGAAATTATAGCCGGACTGGAAATGGTCTTTGAATGTTAACATAAAGATGTTAAAATAAAACTGCATTACAGCCTTAAAAATCATGATTACCTCTGATAATCCCACCATCCATGTTCTCCTCATCAGCCCATGCAGTGGGTGGAGAGCACTGAACAGTTTCTGAGCTCAAAGCATTTCCTCCCTAGCAGACTAATTGCCACAGTGTGAAGAGGTGGCTCCTAATGAGGTACTCTTCTCCTTACCCCTCCATTGTTGGCAGTTGTCTACTGACATAGTATCTGTTTAATTCTAAATATTAAGCAGAGACCACAGTCACAGCATGGAAGTGTATATGATAAATGGTGTGAAAACAGGAATTAACACTACATTCAAAACTCTATTTTTTTGTTAAACAGTTATTTTGGCTGGTTCTTCCTCAAGGATCATTTTTAACGTTAGGATAACATGGAATTAGCTTTTGGTAGAGTACCTAAATATTTTACCTTCATTTATCTTGCATTTCCTCATTCTTTTTATTTACGACAAGGTCAAGAAACAAACGTTTATGCTAAAGCTATGCCAAAAGCAGCATTAACACTGAATGAAAAACACAGCTTCCTAATTTATTTAAATGAGACTGTTGTGTTGGCAGAGTTTTCAAGTGAAACAAATGCAGAGTCATCAGGTTAAAAAGTTTATTTTTTCTTTTATGGCAATGCAATCCTGCATTAAATGGCAAACACTGAACAGTGTGACTCTACAGCCTTCAGAGAAAATGCTGAGATGGAGGATAAGGAGTTTGTCACCATATTAACTTTCCAGAGTTGTTAAATCCTGTCTCATAGTGCTATAAACTGCCAGGCACCTGTCACAACGTCTCCTGCTTATTCTGTGAGCTAATGAGCTGAACGTAGTTCAGCAGAGTTGCAGAGCAACAGACAAGATCACACAGTTTATTAGAAAGAGACATTTATACCATTAACTCCTGTCTCGGAATATTAAAATCACTGCTTTTTTGTGGGATTGTTAGTACTCTCACAAAGAAAGCTCTATAAAAGGGAACTAAATTAAAGAGAACTAATGAGCTATGATAGCTTTATCTGTTTTGGACTCTTTGGCTTTCAGTTTTCTGAAAGGGAAAGGTGCATCTACTGTCACTTTTGCTCATTTACAATACCCATAAAGTTGGGTCTCTGCATATATCGAACGTTACTTTGGGTACAGTGTCCATCATAATCTAAAACAAAAGCATGTCAGGCTGGATAAAGGAAACTGCATATCCAGAAATGAAAAATTAATCGAACATTTAATCATAAAATTGTATGCAAAATGTACATTAACCTGTTAAATCTAATAGGAGATGAAGATATGAGGTCTCTATCAGGTATTGTGAAGCAAGAGCTAAAGCTGCTTTCCCTCTCACAGAAACATACTGTACATACTTTTCTGTGTGAAGAAAAATTATTTATGCATGTGTGTATGGCTTATGATAAACAATAGCTAATAACAGGACAGCCTTCCCCTGAGACGCATCTCTTTGCTTCATAGTGAGATCAATCTGAAGCTAGAGCATAAATAGAAAAACTGCCTGCATCACCAGCTTGGAGGCAAAAACTGGGTCATATTACTTGCAGTTTTGATTCTCCAACTTTCCTCCTTTCTCTCTTTTTCATAGATGTGACAAGTCTGAGTAAGCATTCTTCTTCAGCACGGTCTGCTGCCCCCTCTCGCACTGCTGAGCTGTGTCTTTATAAGGGACCGGGAGCACGGGGATCATTGTGCTGTTTGTCCCTGCTGCTCCGCTTGGAAACACATCCTGCTGGATTCAGTGTGTTCACAGGGCGAACTGCTGGTGGTGTCTTTGAAATCCGTGTTAGAGCGGTAATCCTGCCTTCTTGCATGTGGCATCATTGAAAGTACCGTTGGGGATTCAGGTGTCATCTTTCATTGTCAGACTAACAGGAAGGCTGGGTGTCACTAGACTAAATGTCCCATGGGCCTCTTTGTGGATGGACTGATCCATTTGACGAGGCGAGACGAGTTTTAAAGCCGTCCTTCACAACACATGAACACTATTTTGTGCATTCTAATACCATGAAGGATATTAGTTTTGGTGCCCCATGTCTTTGTCAAAGTAAGGACAGATGACTGGTGTATATGTCAGGAGTACAAGACCCATGGGTATGCTGCACTAAGACAGAAAGATGCAGTTAACAGTTGGTATTAGATGCTGTAAGACAGCCAGCCTCCATGGCTGAACTATGCAATGAAGCACTGATAGGGTCAACTATGTTAATGAAGTACCACTAATTGTTTTGATGCTCACAATTTTGGCAACTGTCTTGGAAACATAATGACATGTACAAAAATGGCAAAGGATAGACCAGTGTTTTTGTTCTGAGGCCAAGACTGAACTCCATTTAAAATACAACTGAACACAAAAATACGTTCATTTCAGCTTGACTTTCGTGGAGCAAACTTCAAAATGTTATGACTTTCCCAAGAATACATAATCGTCTTATGAACTGTAATTTGAGGTATTATTAAACTTTAATTATCTAGTTGACATTAGGCCACAATGTGTCACATCACTAATTTGTATTGCTGCAAACCTTGCTGCTTGATTTGGTACTCAGCCATCTCTGTATCATTAAGAGTTTAGTAATACCATCATTTTTACCGATTCAGAGAAATTCGACAAGAAGCCATACTTTCTTATAGCAATAATTCCATCACACTCACTCAGTAAAGTTAACTATAGTTAGCAGATTACCTGTTGACTACAGGAATTGTAATAATCTGCTTTACTGAAGCAGCAACATCTCAACGAAGCTAATATGGGAGAGGAAAGTGATGTTCTTGTCATTCAGCAATATTCCACAAATTCTGGGCAGATTTCTGTGTTTGAACATTTTTTTCGTCTATCACAACAAAGTTTCACTCATCTGTTTGTCTTACTGTTGACATATGGTGATGAATTCATAAATCCCTGAATTTGATTATACAAGACTGTCCCCAACACTGTTACCCAAAACCCTCAATAATTATCAGATTTAAATGCAAACAGCACCATTAGTGTTACTATCCATTAATACTATGTTGCTACATTACATACTATGTTGTTTTGTTGCTGTACGATATATATATATATATATAAATCCTGGGTGTTGGAGCGCAACACTAGGGAAGCCGTGAACTATAATAACCAATGTTATTTATTTCTAGCTGACATACAGCGACATCAGCCACAAAAGTATGACCACTGACAGGCGAAGTGAATAACATCGATCATCTTGTTAGAATGCAATGCTCTGCTGGGAAATCTTGAGTCCTGACATTCATCTGGACATTTGACATGTACACCCACCTAAAATTTGGTCAAGGAACCCACCAACCCACCATCCCTCATGGCAACAGCAGTCCTTGATGACAGCTACCACTCTCAAAAGAACAATGCACCCAAACACGCCGCAAAAACTGCTCAGGAGTGGCCCAAGGAACATGACGGAGGTAAGGTGTTCACCCGGGTTCCACACTTCTCAGATTCAAATCTTATTGAGGATCTCCGGGATGTGCCAGGATAAGCCTGATCCAAGTAGAAACCAATCCTGCAACCTACAGGACCCACAAAATTCTGAGCATCTGTCCTGTTCACATGCCCCACTGGGTCAGAGGAGTTTTAGCAGCAAAAACAGGACAATAACAACACAATATTTTGCAGGTGTATAAGCCAATACAAATGCATTTGTAATAATGTAAAATTGTTGGAGAATCGGTCATGGAGACAATGTTTGAAACTTTTACTTAAATGCAAAAGAAAGCAGAAAATAAAAGTGCAGTGTTATTGCATGAAGAACCTCCAAGCATGCTCCCTCCCTGTCATCATACTCCTTAAAGATGGAGCCCCTGCACACGTCATTAATCTCCCTCAGAACCATAATGTCAGCACAGTTTGGTTATGTTGTCCATAAGCCTCTGGGTCTCAACTGGCGCTCTCTATTTAACGTGTTTCAAGGTTGAGATTATTTCTTTGTATTTCAATTCATTTCTTTCTTTCTATATTCCATCACAATATGCATACATGCTGCATATTTTACCTGATCAACAGGTGTTTCCCTTACAAGCGGATCTTAGTGCACTTAGGGGTAACAGACTTGATGACAGCTAGGCAGACTCTGTACAGACTAGGCTTGATATGACCTCAATTTGGTTTTGCTCCAAATGATTTCACAATTGGGCCAAATTTCTGCCAGATTTGTTGTCGTTTCCGGTGCAGTCCGAGGAGCATCAGGATGCTCAATTAATCCCAAATCTAACTAATGATCCGGCTCTTGAACTACCAGTTGGATATCTGGCATGCCAGAAATGTTGTGTCAGTTGAAGCAGTTGCATGGGCAGATTCTGCACAGTCCAACGTGACATTACCTTGATGTGTTTGTGCCAGCGCAGAAGTAAACAATATTAGACATGGTGCAGACCAACGGCGCTCGTGGTGCGGTTAGAATCAATGCTAATCAATCTGTGGAAACAACACACTGGCCTGTAAAGTGTTTTTCTTTTTGTGAGAATACAGCCATCTTATCTGTGGCCATGTTCAGTCTAAGTGCTCCCTCACAACGTACACGATTAATAACAAACTCAGTGCTTGTCCAGTCACACTCTGTCTGCTGTGTGTGAGGAGCTCTGCCCTGCCCTCAGAGAGCACAGGAGAGAAAAGCAGGGAGAGAGCTAAAAATCACCGCTCACAGTTTGGAGTGGCGTCTCTTGTCTGCAGCCCTGTGCTGCATTACTGGATATAATTATCAATAGAAATTCTATTAAGGGAACGATAATTTCATTTTCTTGGCCACAGATATGTAAACCATCCTCTGTTTTAATGCAAGGGTGTCAAACATGCAGCCCGTGGGCCAAAACCTGGCCACTGGAAGACTTTGGAAAATGTAAAAATTACAAATTTACATATTGTAAATTTGGAAAACTATAAAATTAAAATAATTTCGAGACCTTGACAAGTTGTTTAAATCATAAAGTAAAATACCAGATTTTTCATTGTTCTTTTGTCATTTTGTGTCTCAATTTTGTAAGATTTTGTCTTGTTTTGTCTGACTTGTGTCATGTTTGTCGTCTAGTGTTTCTTTTTAGTCTCGCTTGTGTTTTTTGTCTTGTTGTTGTCATTTTGTGTTTCACTTTATCCGTTGTTTTGTGCATTGTTTTTGGCATTTTTGTTTTGTTATCTCACTTGTTTTGTTCGTATATTCTTTGTCGTTTTGTTTCTTGCATTTGTCATTTTTTGTCTTGTATCATTTATGTAATTTTTTGTCTCGTTTTTGTCATTTGTCTATTTTTTTGTCGCTTTGTAACTTTGTCTAATTTTTTGTCTCTTTTTTGTTTTTTCGTGTTGTTTGTCCCATTTCTTTTCATTTAGTTTCTTGCTTTTGTTATTTTGTGTCTCATTTTTGTCACTTTGTGTCTCATTTTTACAACATTTTGTCTTGTCTTTGTTGTTTTGTCTTTTATTGTCTGACTTTTGTCATTTTGATCATGAAGTAAAATACTATATCATTCAGTTCCAGATACCTGTGACTAAATGCTCTGTGCCTTTGTAGAAACACTATGATATGTAAGTTGTAATGTATAAATGATCAACTGAGCCATAATATTGTTGAAATTGAACTTATTTTTCTTAAGAAACTTCAGGTTGTTCATAATGTTTTGTAAAAAGACAATTCCTTAAATGTGAACATTTTTGCATGAAAAAAAAGGAAAATATTGAAGTTTTGGTTGTTTATAAGTTACTATGCAGTGATGCAACTGGTCCAACCCACTTTAGATCAAATTAGGCTGAATGTGGCCCCTGAACTAAAATGAGTTTGACACCCCTGCTTTAATGAGCACATGCAAGCCTAGATCCATCTGTGAAACACGCGTTGGCAAAAGCTGCTGTAGTGCTACTGTGAAGTTCCAGGTTGTGACCATTCATCACCCAACACACCTAACCAGTACTGTTAGGGGAAACATTGTACATTCTCACTCTAGTACACACACCTTATCCCTTCAACTAATGTGACAGCTGACTTTATAATGACTTCAACAAATTCTCATTCACTTTTCCAGCTGCAGTTTGTCTGAACACAAACTGTGGACAGCATGGCAGAAAGAAATGGAGGCTTTGTTCACTGAAACAAGTGTGCTGGTTACAGCTGCTGAACAATGTTTGCACCTGACAAGTCACATAACCACAGAGCCCCGTCTAACAGAAAGAGCTTTGACTGCGTGTCAGAAAAAAAGGGGAAGGAGTCAGTGCAGCCAGCTGAGTTTAGACACGAAATCAGGTGCAGAGGCAAAAGTGACAGGCTGTTTGTTTCACTCTCATGTTGAATGTCAGACACCTGCATAAATTCCAACAGTAATTGTAGATGCTTAATTAATCTGTAGCGTTGTCTTTACAGCAACCAAAAAACAGCAGCCTTGGTACAACAACAAAGACCTGTCTATCTATGGTTTGAGGAAAATCGCTTCAAAAAAATGCAAATAGAGTAACCTGAGGAGATGCACTAGTATTAGAGCAGTCTTTAGGGTATCGGGCGATCCTTAAAAACAATTACCCACAACAGGGCCCTTGGGTGCTCATGTTCTAATTGGAAAGCTCACGGAGTCTAACTTACAATACACACACGGAGATAACAGCCTTATCTTCCCCTTTACACCGCCATCATCTCCCCCATTAGAAAACCAGGAGTGAGCTGTACCAGAAAGCAGCTATTCAAATGTAATGAACGTCACAGTGAAGTTCTCATCTTGTCAATGTTTAATAGTAATCTCTTAGCCGAATGGGATGAGCGGCCGTCCAACCATTAATCAGCCCTGTACAGGCACGCAGGCCCACATGCGTCACACCACACGCACGCTCAGCCCCGCCCTCAGGTGACAGCTCTGGGCTGAGTAGAGTCGATATCGCGGCGTGTCCAGTAAAGCCCAGCCAGGCAGTTGGAGATGGAGAAGAATGTAAAAAAACATAAAGGAGTTGCTGAAAAGCTCAGAAAAAAGAAAAGAAAAGCTCTTGAAGCGTCGGCCAGACAGAGTAAAACTATAAGAGAAGTGTTTGCTGTAGCCGCCGGTCCATCACAGGCAGGGCCACCTGTTGATGAAGAGGCTGAGCCAACAAGCGAGGATGAGGATGCAGATCGATGTGAAGAAAGCGAGACTGGAGTGGTGAGCATGAAAGAATCCTGCATTTCACTATATTTTCGAGGATGTCTGAATATGTTGCCTTTAGTAGAGAAATATCAAGCTGTTAGCATCGGTGGTGTAAACTCTTAGCCCAAGCCCAAGGTCTATCCACGGTAGCCTTAGAAGCTAATTGGCTAGTTAGCCAAATGTAGCTGTCTCCTGCAATACAAACACAGCTCGTATTGGGCGCAACAACGAAAACAAATTCATTCGGCCATGGTATAGAATTGCATGAACTTGAAAGAAGTCACACACTCAAGCGCACCCTGGCTAGTTAGTATTGCCCTGACAACAGGACCTGAACGAAACTCAAGACTTTGACTTTTCTTGTCCTCGTGTGTTTTCGAGTCGTTTCCATGGACGCATCCGCTGACAAAATGTAGCTGTTCAAACTAAGCTGCCAAAATATTGATTGCGCAGGTGGACTGGTCTGGTCCAAAAAGTCCCGGGCCGAATTTGACTCCCAATCCGGCCCTGTGTACTGAACTCCCAAACAAGTGATTCAGCAAAAATGAAGCATTCAGCAGACTGAACACAGTCTCAAATTAAATCTCATACTGAATAATAAAACATGTTGCTGTTTACACTGTAGCTTTACACATCCAATTTCAGATGTGCTCAGATTTAAAATTGCAATTTCCATCATTTAAGCACAAATGTCTGCAACGCATATTTGTATTTTTTAATTGGTATCAGTGGACAAAATTTGCAGCATGTTAATCATAGATGACAATTTGATGCCTTGATGACACCAGGTTTAATCATGAGGGTGTGAAAGTAATCTACAATAAGGTTTACATTGGGAAACATCCAAAGACTGTATATAAAAGATAGATGCCCTTGAGTATGAAATGTTAAGTGCCTTAAACCTGCAACCTATGTAGCAGCCAGCAGTGGGAGTTTTTCGTATGAAAGAATAAGAACCTACTTCTCATTTGATTTATTTCCTCAGCAAGTGTTTTTCTAATGAGGTGATGGTCTCAATCACTAGTTTCTGGTCTCCTTCAGTACAGTGTGATGTTCATTTTGTAAATTAATGTTCAATTCAGAGTAGAACAGATAATAAAGCAGAATACAGTATAGGCTACTAGGCTACTCTTTGATAGACAAGTTGCCACCATATGGAAGTGAGAAGACAGATCCACTCCTTACCCATCACGCCTGATTTCCAAATACTGAAAACCAAAGTGCTAAACTCATCTACAATCCAACAGGTTGCTGTGACATCACAGTTACATAAGGCTTTAAATATACAGTCAATGGAAAGACCTCAATTCAGCAAAAAGGCTGAACTTATGTCACATACCTTAACTGAAATGATAATTATTGATGCATTCCTTAATAATTGCATTCTGACAAAAAGAAAAAAAACATATTTTGATAACTGTATGTAAATTATTGTCTAAATAATGCACTATCACCACTACAAAAGTCCTGTTCTTCACACCTAATACTAATAGGCAAGCCTTGCAATTTTTTACAAGGAACCTGCACGGGGCACCTTTAATGATGTCTTTATACGCAAAGTCTTAAATGGCTTTTAGATTTGTTTATACACAAGAACTTTTAAATCTCAAATTAAATGATAATACAGACTAACAAAAAATGTTTGCCCCCTAAAAATACAATATGTAATGGCTGTTTTGTCAGCCTTGAGCACTGCCTTCAGGTCTCCACCAAGAAGACAGGTCAACTTGTTTTCAGTCTGTGAGGCAAAAACAAGAGGGAAAAAAAAAGACCTACATAACTAAATGACAAGAAATTGTGAATTAATACATTTGGTGCTCTCTTTGGGCTGACTAATTCACTAATGATTAGTTTCTGAGTTAAAGCCAAAGCACACTCAGGCACAGAAGGCGAGGAAAAGATGCATATCAGCTGTGTAGCTCAGTCGGTGTACTTTCAGCTCCCTTGTTAACTGGCAAGAGATTTCGATGTTTATCTGCATGCACTGTCAATTTAAATGGTGGAGTCACTGCTGGAAGACTGACCGACCTTTCAAAACTGCCTCTTTTACTCATGTGTCAGAAAATACAAAGGAATAGAAGCAAAGATTGTCATTGATTGGACATACTTTAGTTCCTTATATTGTTACAGGTCTTAAAGTATAATGCCCACAAATAACCAGTGCATGACAGGAATTATTTAGACGAGCTGTAATTACGTAACAGCTCTGTGCAGGAATTGAGATTTCACACTGCATGTTTAAAAGCTGCAGAACAAGGACATTTGATGAAGATGTGTAGTCCACATGAAAGGCTGTCGGTTAAACCCCAGAATAAGAGCAGAGTGAGAGACTAGATGGCCACCTCCATACAGAAATATAGCCCGGAGAAGAGGAATAAAATGGTACTGGGGTGGGAGAAGGCAAGACAGAGAGCGAGAGGAAGAAAGCAACACCAGTGAATTCAATTCACAGTGCGCCAAGATGGGCTGTATTTTTACTTTTCCCTTTTATCTCGGTCAAAGCATACACTGAACAAAAGGAGCAAAATGCTGATGAGACCAACAGGGCTGATAATGCTGTTTCTGTTCTGCTGTTTGGAAAGGGGGAAGACACAGTAAGCAGTGATGAGCTTATTCATTTCATCCAAACATCAACAAATGTGCTTTAGGATCAAACTTACTTCTTTATTAATCAACAGGATGCGATTCGATTAGCAGAAATACACTCTCCCTCAGATAGTTAGAAATTTTGCTTACAGATGTAGCAAAAAATATAAATGCTGTATATCATGTTACATAACCATGCCATTGCTAAGCAAGGCCGTAGTGCTTTCAGATACTGCTGAAGACGCAAACAACATGAATACATTACCAGCTATCATGATCTATGTGAGTGTTTCACTCATCCAGCAAACAGCCCTTTTTCAAATCAATTCTCAAATAATAAATCTTGCGTCCCGCATGTGGAAAGCTCATTTAATCTTATTTTTAAGCACCACTCATGCACAGGCCACAACAAAACGAGCCAAACGCATATTGGCTGAGCTGCGAGGGGGCAGTTGCACCGCAATTTGATGAGGTGATGAATGTCAAGTACGGTGATTTAGCAAAGCTGCACAAACTGTTTATTGAGAGAAAAGTCAGGACACTGGAGAACTTGCGCAGTGTGAAAGCATCTATTATTTAATTAGAGAAATTTGAGTTCTGGTGGGTGGTCAGAGTGCGCTGCAAACAAACAAGCCATCACTCACATTCAAGTGAGTAGTACAAGATGGCACTACGATACTGAGTGGGTTTCAAAACAGGCATATAAGTTTCCATTGTGCAGCAAAGCATTTCTCTGGTAAACGTTGCATAATTCTAAAATGAGACTATTCAGTTTTGTCAGCTGCTGACGAACATGCTTCCTTACATTTTGCCTAAAGCTTCCCTTCAAATGTCTTGATTTGACTTCTGATTAACATTTAGTCTCGTTTTTCATAAATCCATGAAAATGAAAATGCCACACCAAAGACATAACTGCCCTGTGGTTTTGATGGCGCTACTTTATTACCTCCACCAGCGGAGGTTATGTAATCATCGGCGTTTGTTTGTCTGTTTGTCTGTTAATCTGTTAAGGTAATCTGTCACAACATTGTTTCTGCCTGCTCGATGTCGGATCCGGAACATGAATGGCTGGAGACAGACAAACAGACAGACAAACACACTCCGATTGGTCATCTGTACAATTGAGAGATGGCCTGGCGGAGGTCTGTGCTCTCCGAGTGCTTTTCTAGTTAGGTTATTATTATACTGTGAAAAAGGCTTTGAAGTTACCATTCTAACAGCCCATTACACCACTGATTATACTGATCATTTGAATGAATACACTGCACACTGGCACAGGCCCTGCTTCAGTGAATTTGATGAAGAATCTCATTACCTTTGCGACGTTATAATGTGTTCTACATATGTGCTCAGCCAGTGCACCACACTGACACACCTTCATAAAATCTGGTAGAGCGAAAACAACCATTTATTTTCTTTGTTGATTAATGTGGCGCTTATTTACTCCATTTATTGCTTAATATGTACAAGTTTTTAAAAAATGGGAAAAATACTGATGACAGTCATATTAGATGTCAGTTGAATATTACACAAAAGAAAGAAAAGCACCAATGCCTAACAAAAAGAAAGTGGAAGCGAAAAATAGCGGTGGATTGTTAAAAAATGATGATTTGATGATCAAAGTACTTGCACATTTTTCTCTACTACCCTTATAATTAATAGACTGATTCTTTCAAATGTTCTGTCAATGTCATTACCATAGTCCTAACTTCTTTATACTGTAATTGTTAATGAAGCACTAGTCACTTTAATTAGAAAACTTCTGTATCTGGCTACTAATTCTAGTGCTTAGCTCAACGTTTGAACAAAATACTTCCGCATCCACAGGCACATGGGTTATCAAAACTTCCTCTTTTCTCCATGTACATGGTAGTCCAAATGAACTCCTCCACAGACGTCTATGTGCAGTTCAAAATTTGTGTCTGCGAGTTGACGACACTACAGGAACAGTAGTGCACAAGCTGTCCTGTACTGTACCAGTCCAGAATGCATCGACATTGATCTGCTGTGCACATACAGAACAGAGTCCTCCAAGTGGTCTGGAAAGTAGTCTGCTAACAAGAACTATGTATTATAATCAAGGCTTACCACCTTTGAACCAGGATGCAAGTCATTAAGCCTGCTCCTAATTACAAAATAGAGAAAGTATGTCAGTTGTCACCATACAACTGGAACAATGCTGTTAGCAGCAGCATTAACTGCTAATGGCCAGTAAGGTAAAATAGCTCAGGTGTTACCCTCCGTACTAACTAGCACTATCTGGTTACGACTGTGCTTGCTTGATGCTAACAAAGCTGACTTCTGTCTTTCTCACTAAAGCTAACTATCCTAAGGTAATATGGTAGACAGCAAATCACTGGCCAAATGTTGCCTCTGGAAAAATCTTTTATAATCAGCACTTGTAGTGCGTACGTAATGTTGAACTGGGCTGCCCAAAAATGCCACAATTGAAACTGGGCTCGTGAACATGCATCCTTTGACCATTGAGAGTTTCGGTCGCTCGTTAGCAAGTATCCTGTCTGTTTATCTCATGAAACATGGCCAAATCTCAATCTTCACGTTAAAGACAAACTTCCTCTGCTCCATCCATGACTAGCTGATGTGTATTCTGTGGGGGGCAGGACAACCACATTTATGTCACATACAAACTCCCTAAGACCATGAGGGCACAGACTGGGTTGGTACCATTGTATGATGTTATCAGATAACTAGAGTAATGTGATAAGACATTTGTGGGACAAATAAAGCCAAAGATAAAAGATGCATAAGTTAATATTTAGATATGAAAACAGAATTTTTTGCCCTGTTTTAAAATAGTTCAATCTACTACGTCACATTCCTGCTGATCCTGCTACAGGCATTCGTCTTATTTACTCAAAAAATCCCCAAATCCTCCACAGTGAAATGAACTGACGCCAAATAGAAAATGAGAAAGAGCTTTGTCCAGTCAGGCTGTTAGATCTTTTGCCTCTCCTCTCCCTGTGGTTCCCTTACATAGAGCATCACAGACTGGCTGGGCTGGCAGACAGCAGCATGCTGTATCCAGCTTACTGACGTCACTTTCTGTTAAACTTTCTTGGTGCTGTATGGAGTCCTTCATTTATAACTCCACAAATTGCTTTTGTGGGTCCTCTAGTGAAATGACCAAACAACACAATGGTGCAGTCATCCAGAATAGTTTCATCAGCCCAGGTCTAAAGCTACAGCACAGGGGAAATGTCTAGTCTGAATATCCTGTGCTGTCAGAGAATATACAGGTAAAACATTTTCCCCTGGAGGAAAATGTGCACTTTATCAAAGGCCGAACAAAAAAGTGGCGCCAAGTGATGTCTTCAGAATGAATTGGACTTTTGAAATGGGGTACACTTGAAAGCAGTGCTGAAATAGGGTGGTTGGGGACTTTCTGTACTTCTTAGGAGGTCTGAATTAACTGCAAGTCAATGTAGTCGGGCTGCAACATTTAGTGTAATCCTCCAGGAAAGCAAACTTGGAACAGATTTATCAACAAAGTAGTTCTTCTTCCTTCAGCGAGCAACAGTAGCATACATGTACTGTACAGGGAAGAAATGAATTCTGCAGGAAGCAGCGTGATTTTCTTGATGCTCCTGACAAAGTGCCCAATGTTAAAAGCAATTTGACTCTAATGAATCTCAGACGCCAAAACAACAGGCTGTACTTGCTACTGCTGGAAATAAACCCTTCCCAAGAAATTTCGTAGCGATGCCAACATAAAAGAGATGACAAATGAATCATGGGAAGCAGAACTGGTGGGAAAGAATGCTTATTCTTGTTAGATACAGAACAGAAAAATTACTTTCCCAACCCTTGAGTCCCATTTATCAAGGTGTGCACCATTACGCAGCCCGTAATACATCCCAATCATCCTGTGTTACACCACACAATGGCATATGGGGTCCTTTCATACAACTTAGAGAGCTGTAGGACTAATGAGTGTGTGTGATGAAATGTACATTGCAGAAACAGCAAGTTCATTATGGTACTGCAGTCTTCATCAGTCTGTATGATGTTTTTGAAGGACTAAATGTGCCCAGACTGATTGTGTTCCTACAGTGTGCCCTATATTATATGTACATTTTTTGAGACAGTTTTTATTACAGTAAAGAATGCAATTTAATACCTTTATCACAGTCAATATGGTAAAAAAAAAAAAAAAAAGTTTCTAAAGTTTAAAGTATCAGTTCTAGAATTTTTGTCAGTCTTTCTAATCTGCGGACAACAGCAATTTCTAGAAACACAATGAAGCAGTTATTGTGACACAGATCTAAATAAATGGCAGAAAGTTGAACCAGTATAAAAACTATTTTTCCTAAAACTGACACTTTCCCACTAAGTCTGAGTGTTCTATGAGATGTGGCTCCATGTAGCAACCGTGTGTTGCTACAGGTGTGTTTGTACCAAGTGTCAACCTCTGGCGCTGTCATGTGAAGCTGACACAAAGTGCCAAACACTTCAGCTCCTTGAACCGCTACTTGAGGCTGGCTGACATGAAAACTCCAGACCCAATAAGGCTTTGATAAGCAATGCTTTAATACATCTACACGATACATTTCTATCACAAATACTGCTAAGTTAGCACAAATTATACATACACCAATACTGCTCAACATCTATTTAAGCTTCCTGAGGCAGAACAGATCCCATACTGTGCTGTACTCCCTTTAGTTTAACAACAGAGGCCCATTTGGTTGAACCCATTTCTAAAATGTGCCTCAGGTTTATTGCTGTGGCACCAAAACCATCCACTGAGAAAAGGTGGACATGGACCATTATGTGAAACATTTCCCAGGGTGCCTATTACTCACAAACAACACGTTACTTTAGAACAGCCTCCACCTCTACTGGCAGTGGCACAAGCTGATGAAAGCACGAGGACAGATATTTACATGAGTGGCCGGTACAGAACTGTGGTCTCTGCAAAAACTTCTCCTTAGCTTTATAATTTTATGAAGCAGAAAACTTGCTCGAACCATAATTAAATATTAAAACTGACGTGTGTCGAGCAATTACTATTTAATTACTACTCACCAAGGGAGGAGTGAGGGCAGTTAAAAACATGTCAGCAGGGCAGTGTTCAGCTCTATTAACTTGGTGTTTAAATTCTTGAGTGTAGCTGAATTAGTGAATGTGCATTTTATATAAAAAGCAGGATGAGTATTTAAAATGTATATTTACGTACCATGTCAAATTTAGGTTTTGAAACAGTGATAACTTAGTAATCTGTTTCTCTATAAAGTGAAAATTGTACTTGCTAATGCAATGACGCCATATGCTACAACGACAAGAGGTGCAAGTAAATTTAGTTGGCTAGCATTAATTCTACATAAACAGTCTATAATATTTTCATTTTGAATGCCAAACAGAGTCTCTCTCTCTCAATATACCATCTGTCCGATAGCATCACATAAATTTTGAATAGTTGGAAGCTAGCTTAGAGGCTACAAAGACCACTGACGAAGGACCAGTGGACACTGGACTTGACAAAATTCAAAAATTAAACTACTTAGCACACAATTTCAATGTTTGAAATGCTATCGCTCTGAACTGGATCCTCTAGTTAGAGCTGTAACACTGTGTGAAGCTAACATTAACTAAAGCATCATTCCAAAATTGGAGGACATTTTACGTCCAACCCGTCAAATTTCAAATAAGCCATGTACAAGATATTAAAACATGTAGTTGTGTGTAAATGTACTTGTCCTGACACCAAATCAAAAAAACAAAAAGAAAAAAAAAGGAGAAAAGAATGTCTGAAAATATATGTATATTTATAAAAATTTTAGAGTTCCCCTTAAATGCCATTTTTGTCTTGGTCCACTCCCCTGATGACCAAATTGAATCTCAAATAAAACAGCTAAAATAAAATTGAAATGCTTTTTTGGTATATTATTATTACCTTATTCTTTACTTTTTATATCAGTAAGTTTGTCCTCTTGGTCAGCAGTAACAGCTAGCTAAATATCTAGCTCCTACACCTGTGAAAAAGCTAACGTTAGCATGGATTAGCAACCCTGTTACTGTGATTAGAGTTAGCTTACAACAAATAAAACACGGAATAAAAATGATACCATTGATATGTAAACTGAGCTAATCAAGCATTTGATAGTTTATTACCTATTATTGATAAATATGTAGCAGAAAATTGTAAAAGAAGGTCTATTTTTCAATAACTTTGAAGCCCAAATGTCCTCCAATTCTGGAACGACCCTTAAACAGCTACAGTGATCAGCTGTAAATAGTACTATTTTCCAAATATCTCAACACTGTTTAATGTCACGTGCCAGCAGTTTCATTATTACTATTTGTCATTTTTCAAAGTCAGTATTTTTAAACTAAATACTAAATCACTCACAAATATAATAAAATACAGCATCTAGAAATTAGGCTGCAGAAATGTTCGTTGATACAAAGCAAGCTCTTTTCTACCTTAGTGGAACATTAACATGTAACTGAAGCAGCTCAGTTCTGCAGTGTACTTTGCATTATGTGAGCTGTGCTTAAAGGACTTTGAATTACCTATTTTGGTAATGTGACAATCTTACCTTTAAAAAACAAATTTAAAGTTAGAGTCTACAGGTTTGCATAAACAGTGAGTGTGAGCCCGATTTTGAAAGAATAAAAAAAATATAAAATCTCCAGCCCTATCTTCAGGGCTCGCTGCAAAGCCACTCTTCCACAACACACGACTGTCACCAGTACAGCTGGAAGACTAATCCACAAGAGAGAGTAACGGTTGGAAGAGGAGCACGGTGCACCTGAAAACACAAACAGGCTACATCACCGCACTTTCAAAATGTCCCATTCAAAGCCAATATGGTCTACCAGAAGATAAATATCATCAAACAACACATGCTCACAACTTGGCTACAAAGCACACAGGCAACAGCACGTACGCAGATATGAGTAAACACACCCCAATAACACTGGAGGAGGAGGAGGGCCACAAAGAGCACTGAAAGACGCACAAATGTACAAATAAACAAGATCATCTGGCATGTCTAGCAGTGCAAGATGCTACGGGGATATGTGGAACTGGAAAATGTGGCTGCGGTTGTTTTGCTTTCTACCTCTAGTAATGTGTCCACAAGGCCTTGTGGAAGATTCAGGTGCATGAGAAGAGGAAATGCAGGTAGGCAGGTGCATTGTTAACCATCTCATGCAGGTTAAATGCAATAACTGGACTGGCTTTTACAGGCCCGTCAGTCACAGATAACAGATGTTTTCTGTGTTTGTTATCAGAGCACTTGATTAGATGATTGCTTTCAGGATGTGCAGAGAATTTCAACAAAAATAACAAGAAAAACACTCAGAGAATGCAGTACTCCGTCAAGGCTGCACAGTCGTATCATTTCCAACAGATGAAACCTTTGATAAAAAAATTACCTTGCGTTGAGCACAGGCATGTGCTGTGTATGTACGTTATGTACCGACGCCGCATCGTGTGACCTAAATATGTAGCAGACAGCGGGAATTCATCAGACTCGAAAACACCCCCACAGTTTAACCAATTGTTCCTTGTATGATTTTTGATGGACAAGTTCTGATAAGTCCACAACGGTCAATTTGTAGAAAGAAAGCAATCGTGATCGTCAACAGGAAGCTGATGTAGCGTTCATTTGTCGTCATAATTACTGTGACACCGTGCCCCTACCTCACAATGAAATCCTTGACAAATCCGTGGATCCAGACTATAAACCACATCACTGCCAAAATCTAATCACTACGCCTTTTTGTCATTTCTGACCGTTCCTGCAATTTTCATCCAAATCTGTTTTTGAGTAATGTTGCGAACAGACAAACAGGCAGACTAACATATGCCGATCGTCACATAATTCGGCTGCGTTCCTTGGAATACACTGCATACACAAGTTCTGATGTGTTGCTATAATCATCAAAATAAGGATCCAAGATCTTATCTGTGATTATTCTTGGTCTAACAATACTCTATTGATAGTCACCACACTCAGCGCACAGCTAGAGTTTAATTATCTTTTAACTATATATTAGAAATTGATAGCAATTAAAACCACAACTAATGTTTCGGTCAGCAAAACTGCATTTTAGATTTTTCTATATCATTAAGCCCATCTCTTTCCATTGCTCATTTTTGAAAAATAGCTGACAAAGAAAATGTAAAGCAGGGGATTTTTGATTTCAACACAATCAAAACCTTAATCATGATGAACCCAATCACCACAGAAGATGAAGACATCAGAGAAAATTTCAGACCAAATTAACTTTGTTAATCTCAAAGGGGAAGTCGGGGCATTACAGCAGCAAAAGATAAAGAATGAGAGGGATATCGCAATAGGAGGCAAATTGTACAAAGCCGTCCTGGTTGGAGTGGAGAGAAGAAAGCTTGCTTCATTATCAGTAGCCTTCAAAAAGCCTTGTCGAACAGCCTAAAGGTCTGTCACTGCATTGTTAATGATCTAAGGATGGAATAATCCACAATAATAGGCTCTTCTCAATGTCTAGCTGTTCGTAGGCTCAGTCTCACAGGAAATACTAGTAGAAAGACCGGCTAGGCTTACCCTTGAAACACTCTGCCTCACATGAGGAGGACAGTAAACAGCAAGCGGATGCCAGCTGGCAACTGGGACCATCAGGCTTTAAATTACAGAAGAGTAGAAGAAGAGTAGAGCATCATCAGCTTTTATCAATCACCGGAGTCAAACTGGATTCACTTCAACAGGCATACACCACAGTCCGGCTCACAACAAGGAAAATGGCAAATGATTGAGAGGGCAGGGAGGCAGAAAAGAAACAGCGTGAGAAAAAATGAGCCTGAGCTTCTTGGTAGGTCCGAGGCTTTTTGCTGCTCTGTGTTTCATTTATGTTTAATCGGCTCTCAGACTGTAGCACCTCTTTGATGTCACAGTGGGCGCAGTCAAAAGGAAGACATGACTTCATGCTCTGCTGCCCTGTGGCACATCAATTCTCTGATTAATGAGAGGGCGCCACTTAATGACCGGATCCTCCTCAGGAACTTTTTAAAGACCAATGCTGAGACTTGGATCTGTGGACGAGCACCATCTGCTATTATCTCTTTTCATATTATTCAACAGAACTAGAGTTTCAGCAACTTCTATAAGTGGGTACAGGTGTCGTCTCCTTAACTGATTTTTTTTTTTAAATAGGGCTGTTCATTCAAAATTCTAACTTTTCAACACGACAAAGAAAGTCTATTTGACTTAAGAATCACTGCTAGATCCTTAACTTTAGTCTGAGCATGACCATCTTTTGAGAACTCTCTTCTTTGTGCTTCATCTGCCGCTGAAGTGAGACTCTGCTGGATACATGCAAGAATCTAATTTCATATGCATAGCAAAGCAGAGTAAACTTGTAAGTTAAATTAATATTTGCTGTTAGCTTGTTCATAGCAATTACATGGGCTCAGTTGGGGTCGATAACATTTTGAGGGGGTTACGTAGAGTGACGTGTGAAGCTTTCTATTTCTAATAAAAACTTTGCATGTGTTTGCCATGAAAACTCACACTTTTATTCATGTGCTAACATAACTGCACAAGGGTTTTCTAATCATCAATTAGCCTTTCCAGCTACAATAGTCATTAACCACTTCAACAATGTCTAAACTGTATTTGATTCATTTAATGTCTTTTAAAAAATATGCTTTTCCTTCAAAAATAGACATTTCTAAGTGATATCAAATTTTTGAATGGTAGTTTTTGTGGCGAGTATAAATTTTGATCCTGTCTTTGCACATGAATCTGCTCTCACAAGGCTGAATCAAAATGTCCAATCATGGTTCAGCCGCCTTCATCTTTGCTGCGGGTCTGAAAGGGTCTAGAGAAGTTTCAAGACAGACAACAGCACATGCTCTTCTGCAACCGAAGTCGGTTTAATTATGATGGTGCTACAGAAAATAATCGAATTAGGCATACATCAGAGTCTCTGCTCTATCAGAAGATTTAGCATTTAATCACTACTGCTCCGAAAACCCTGAGATAACTAGCAAGCCACACTGAATTAATAATCACAACACCGAAGCATCCGAGAAGTAATGCACGTCACATTTTTGGAAATGACACAATAGAACAAAGACTTCGGGATGAAGGCAAGGCTGTTTGAAGGGATGAATAAACAATGTCAGTTCTGTAACATAGTTAAGGACATGTGGGCGGTGTCTGAATCAGTCAGTACCTGGTGTTTCCTTTTTTCTGAAAAAGTGATTTTTAGTTTTAAAAGCAAAAACAATGTTCAAGCCAGAGTGTGAGACTGCTACAAATGAATGAACATCAGTTCAATTTAGCCCTTGCGAAATGAGTTCACACAATGCTGATTAATCCTATCAGCACCAGGGAAATCTCTCTGTATTTCACAGAATACCAGACTTTCAAATCCATCATCTGTGGCATCATCTCATGTTGGCACACCAGTTTTATTTCAAGCAACAGTGATTAGCTTCCAGACCTAAAGAGGGGAGCAGTAAGACACATGAACTAACCATCATGTTTTTACCTCGTCAACTTGTCCATATTTAACTTTCGTTTATGCAAGCAACACCATTGCTAAGCAGTAAAATTGCCACGTACCCTAAGACACTCTCAGACACATGGAGTGAGACCTATCGAACCAACAAACTGAAAAGCAACCAGTCAGCTTGCAGGTTGAAGCTTTCTGTACCAATATTCTTCTTTAGAACCACTTGTAGGTTCAAACATGTGTGATTGAATCATTCCAATATAACATCTTGGAGCACTTTCGCCTTGCAGCTAGAAGATCTGCAGTTCACGTCCAAGCCTTCCTGGGATCTTTCTGCATGGAGTTTACATGTTCTCCCTGTACATGTGTGGGTTTTGTCCAGGTACACCAGCTTCAAAACATGCTGAGGTTAATTGGCGATTCTAAATTGTTCGTAGGTGTGAGTGTATGTTTCTAAGTATGACCCTGTAATAGACTGGTGACCTGTCTTCACCCTAAGCCTGCTGGGATAGACTCCAGCCCCCTGCGACTCTAACAAGGATGGATGGATGGATAACAGCCTGCTATTGTCTAGCACAGAGTAGTTTTAATGTGTTTGAGCAGTCAGTGAGCTGGTGTACTCGAGCTGCAACAAGTAGCAAAAGCGTGTGTGTAGAGCGGCTGGGATTTCATAGCATGGTGCATTCTACCAGAAACAACAAGAATTTAATGATTTGAAGGGATTATTTTTAAGGACAAAAAGGTCTAAATATGTACAATACTGTTCAAAATTTTGGGGTCACTTTTGAAATGTCCTTGTTTCTCAAAGAAAAGCATGTTTTTTCAATGAAAACAACATTAAATGAATCAGAAATCCAGTGTAGACATTGTTAATGTGGTAAATGACTATTCTAGTTGGAAACGGCTGACTTTTAATAGAATATCTCCATAGGGGTACAGAGGAACATTTCCAGCAACCATCACTCCTGTCTTCTAATGCTACATTGTGTTAGCTAATGGTGTTGAAAGGCTAACTGATGATTAGAAAACCCTTGTGCTCTTATGCTAGCACATGAATAAAAGTGGGAGTTTTCATGTAAAAAATGAAATTTCCTGGGTGACCCCAAATTTTTGAACAATAGTGTATGTAACTCTGTACACGAACATGAGTTGTTAATTAACAACCAAAGAGACACTTCATGAGTCTACAACACCAGCTTAAAAAATTCTAAGTAGTCAGTTGTTCTTCATGACAAGCTGATTTTGAAGCCAAAATCTTTAAAAAAAAATCTCTTTAAAGTAATACAAATTCAAATGAAAAGGTTTTTTTTTTTTTGCTAAGTATGAAACTGTAGTCAGAATGCTTAATAGATTTTTAAAATGACTTTTAATTATTCAAACTGTGTCTGATAAGACCGTGTGTCAGAGTAAAGACTAATGGAAAGTTATTTTTGTCTCTCTCCACAGATTATCCACACATACTGCATGGGTGGGTTTGATCAAGTACATGAAAGCTGGACATTTTAGATGTTGCACAAGCAGTTTCACACATAGGAATTACACAATGGACAGCGTATAAAATGCAAAGAAACAAGAAAAATGTTTTAGCCGAGGCGGGAAAAAGTAGCACTTCACTTATTTAAAATTAACGCCGTTGCACTTCATCCTCACCAGCTGACAAAGTGTAAAATAATCTCTTTATGTGCACAGAGCGTCTTCAATCAGCCACTCTAACTGCTCCCCAGTATATCTCTGAAGCTCCTCACAGCCCGACATTCACAGTAAATAAACGCATCAGACAGTTTCAATGCCACTATCAGCACACATTATATAAGGACTGGATTTTTCACTTGTTTAACATCTTTCAGAGGCTCAGAGCTCTATCAGAGCGCACGGTGACGGTAAACACAAAGAACACAAGGCAGCTTTACTGCACCACAAAAGCCATATATACACATACATTCACAACAAAGACACAATCTCATCGAGTCACCGCAGCAAACTGGGGTTCATAAGACGTCCAACAAAGAGAATCCCAGTACATGAAAGACATTTTGAATTTCACACTTTGCCGTCTGACAACCTGAATGGAAAACTTTACAATCCATTTGCCTCATCCATCACCTCCGTTATGGTGATGTTATAATAACACGCTCACTCAAGCTGACAAGTTTCACACTTTCATTTTCACTCGGAAATAAATACACTCCAGAGATATGTGGTGCAAAGAAAAGCAGAGATGGGGCATCTGAATGAATGCGTATCACCCAGAGAGACAGGAAATTAAAAATGAGGACAACTGATAACAGGAGATATGTCTGTGCAGTGAATAGGTCTAATTGTTGTAAAAGTCCTGACAGAAAAAGGTAGAATGTAGTAAGTTCAGCAGTCATTAGATGAAGAGCTGGATGGAAAATGTTAATGGTGACAGGCTGAAAGACAGTAATTAGTGGAGGGGGTTCAAAAAGAAACTTCATAGAAACATCATATTCTAGTTACCACCCCAGGATCTGACATCCAACACGAATCTATCATCAGTGTTGTGGTTGACAAGGCAGAGCCATTTATGGTATACATCATTAGCACTTTAATTGACTGTCATTACAACTCTTTGGCTACCAGCCCTACTGACAAGTTTACAGATAATACTATGGTGGAAAATACATAAATTGATGGTATAACAAGGTCTAAAAACACAGATGGTGTTAAAAGGACAATGAGTTATACAATGAGTTAAAAGTTCATAAGTGTTTAAATCTACAATAGAGAGATTAAAATCCTTAAAAACCATGAAGCTGGCTGAGACAGAGCCTGGTTCTGCTGGAGGTCTCACGTTATGAGGGAGTCATCAATGTGCTCGCTGATAAGGAATGTTTGGATTTTTTGTTTGTCTTGTATAATTTTGTAGGACATTAACTTTAATTTTTAAAATTAGTTAGGTCATTTGGTACAGTATCAAATTTTGCTTCTTAATCCTAATATTAAAATAAGTGGCACATTCTTTAACAAGAAAAGCATTTGAAGAGTGCGCTACTGAGTCATTTCCGATGGGTGAAATCTTGAAAAACAAAACAAAACAAAAAACGGCACCATAGAACACAGTCATTTAATATAGACGTATCCACAAACAAAATGACCTTGTGCTGAGCACAGGCGTGTTATCCATGTGTACATTCTGTATCAATACTGAATCGATACTGAAAATTAGCGGGCGGTCGGAATTAATGGGACTCAGAAACACCCTCACAATTTAATCAGTTGTTCCTTGTGTCATTTCTGACGAATAAGTCCCAATAAGTCTGCAGTGGGCAATTTGTAGTAAGTCGTAATCATGTGATCATAAGCAGGCAGCTGACATAGTGTTCACTTGTTGTCATAGTTACAGTGACACTGTGCCGCTATCTCACAATGATACGGAAATTCATAAGAAACCCATGATTCCAGACTATAAATTGCATCACTGCCAAAATTTAATCACTTGGTTGTTGTGTCATTTCAGACTTTCCCTGAAAATTGTATTCAAATCTGTTAGTCTGTTTTTGAGTAATGCTGCTAACAGACAGATAAACAGACAGACAAACCATCGCCTATCATAACATAACTCTGCTATGTTCCTTGGCTGAGTAATAAACAATGTTGTGGGGTTATAACCTTAATATTTGAATTTCACCACATCTAATACTTTCTTCCTATTTTTCAGGTGATGTTGTCGGTTGTGGACACCAGTCAATTGACCACCACAACTTGCTAGCACATTTAGAGTTTTTTTCTGGACTCCGAGTTCAAAGTAATCCACTTATACATGTCTATGAAAGCATTGGATATATTACAAAGACGTACAGTCTAATTTAGCGTGGTTTAAATGGCACTGATTTGACAAATGTAATCACATACAGACTAAAAAAAAAAAAAAAAATCAACAGCAGTGCCTTCCTGTCGCTAACACTCCTCAAGTCTGTTATTTCTTTCCTTGCATTGGTTCTCAATTAGGCATACAAATTGGTGTTAACATGTTTTCATCCGATTGGCAGAAACACTTCCAGCTTCCTCCATTTTCACACACAAAAAAATTTTCACACTCAGCTGATAAGAAGCAGGAGATGGAAAGACGACCTGGTGGAAAAAACTGACAGACTGACTTCAAAATATAAGGACAGGATGTAAATGACAGGAAGCGCAGCGAGTTCGCTGAAAAACAGGAGGCAATTTCAGCTGGAATAATTACCAGGAGGGTGTGAAAAATTACTCGCATATGTGCTATGGACAGGATTAAAACCACTGACCAGGGCAGGCACTATGAAAATCACATCAACTCCCTTGGAGAAAGAAATCCAATCTAAATGGGGCACACGAGGAAAAAAAAGAGAAATTAATTGTTAATTGAATCTGTTGATTACGAGGATACATTGGAAGACATATTCAGTTGTGTTGGTATTGACAGTATAAACTGTAGCAGGAGATAGGAGTGAGCTGTTTATCACTTGGCAACAAAACATCTAAATACTAATCTTCATCTGGAAGCCTGTTTGTTGTTTGGCTACAGTTCCATACTCACTGTGCAGTTTGCAGTCTCATAACACCTTCCTAATAGACTGACTACAGTCATAATGGAAAAATACTTTTTATAGAGCATAATCAAAGACAAATGGAAGGAAGTGGAGCCAAAGCTCATACAATAAATGCATAAATCTAATGAATGGTCTAGGTCAGGGGTGGGCAAACGTTTTGGCTCAGGGGCCACACTGACTTCTGAAATTCGACAGACGAGCCAGACCAGCATCAGATGGTTGGAGATTGTGCAAACTAATATGAATTACATGTTAAAGACAATACTGACAAAGTAAAGAATACTCACATTCAGTTTCAGTGGGAAAAGTGTTGTTGGTCACCAAAGTCTGGCATCAATTTGGTTGTGGCAATTCTCAGGATGGACCTGAGGTGTTCATCAGTTAACTGGGATATGTGGTGTGCTTGTGTCCTGTCATTTTTTTCAAAATCTGAGAACCAACGGCAGAATTATCTGTGTAGGTCTTCTAGTGATTCCTTACATTTCATCGCATGTGGACTGGCCTCTGTCAGCGTCACCAGTGCGGGGAAAGGAGCAAAGGACTTTTTTGTTACATTTGTCTTGAAGGCTGTCACATTTGTGTACATTTCGTGCACAAATTGATCTTTCCCTTGCAGCTTCACGTTCAGCTCATTCATGTGCGGCAGTATGTCCATGGCAAAAGCAAAATCACAGAGCCAATCTCGGGAAAACCTAAAATAATTGGTTTTCCCGATTAACTCAAAAAAGAGCTAATCTCGCCTTTGAGCTCCCACACTTTCCCCAAACTTAACCAGTGGACATGAGAGTGGTAAAGCAAGTCCTGGTGATCAGCATCAGTTTCTTCTAGAAACTTCATGAACTGACGCTGATGCTGAATTCCTCTCGCTCGTATAGAGTTAATGAGTTTTACGACTGGCTTCACGACATGATCAAGATACAAAACAGACTTACAGAGCGCTTCCTGATGGATCAAGCAGTGTAGGAAAATCACATCCAGTTCAGGGTTTTCCTCCTTCACCTTATCCTGGATTCTTTTCAGCAGCACTACGTTTTTTCCTGTCGAGTTTGACGATCCATCCGTGGTGACATTGGCGAGTTTCCTCTCCACGTGTTTTCCCCCCCTTCATGTATTCCATGGTCAAAAATTCCTCCGTTGTCTCAAAATGTTCATTAATCCTTCTAATAAAAACTAAAAGCAGAGCAGTGTCTTTTATGTCATTAATTTCGTCCAGTGCTAATGAATATAGCTTGAAGGACTCCGCTTTTTCGTTCAGTGAGCTGGCTAAGTTTTCGTCGATTCGTTCAACACGACAAGTAACTGTCCTGCTGATAAATTGATTTTTCTAATTTGTTTTTGCTCTCTGGACACAGGAGACCTGCTGTCTCTTCCATGCATTCTTTCAAAAACTTGCTAGCCTTTGCTATTTTGAATGGTAGCAAATAACTTGCCTTTGTGCTTGACTCTTGAATCGTAGTTTGCCGAAAAAAAACGTATTTTGCTGAGTCTGTAAACTGGCTGTCAGCCTCTGAGGAGCCGTAGCTCTCCGTTCTTGCGTTGACTGGTTGCTAGCATAGTTAGCATGCTTCGGGGAAAAGTGCTGGCTGATATTGTATTCTTTAAAAACCGCAACGGTTTCATTGCAAATAAGACATACAGCCTTTGAACGGACTTCTGCGAAAAAATAATTAGTAATCCACTCCTTCTGAAACACTCGACACTCACTGTCGACTTTCCTTTTCTTTGATTCACTCATTGTTACGGCAAGACTCAATGCAGTTGCAACGTAGAAGGAGAGAAAGTAAACCAACAAAGGTCATTGTGTCTGGAGCGCATCATCTAGTGGGGACAACAAAAACATCGGGTACTACGGGGAGGCCAAATGAATGTGGTCTTTACTGTAATTTCGTCAATTCTAATATTGACTAAACTATTTCGCGGGCCGGATTGAAAAGTCCAACGGGCCGTATGTGGCCCGGGGGCCGTAGTTTGCCCATGCCTGGTCTAGGTGATCAGTGGTCTCTACTATAAAGTGAAAATGTTTTCAGATATATGGGGAAATTATGAGCAGTGTCTGGGCCAGGAATGTCTGGGAGGTGGCCAAATCAAGGCCACTTCTCTATTCAAAGGGAACAATAAGCAGCACTGTGGAAAAAAACACTTTCTTGAAAGCAAGACATTTCCGTCAGACATTAGGTTGTAATAAGTGAGGTTTGTCTTCTGTTTCAGGATTAGAATTTGAACTTCACAACAACAGACATTTGTTTGGCATGGAGAGATTGTCTTCTACTGAGTGCTGGACTTGGAGTTGTTTGTAGCTTTAATGCTAGTGTGTTCAGTTTGCTTATAGAAAGTCAGTCAATCCTAAAAGTGCTTGGTTTCTAAAAACTTGTGTTTATTGCAACTGAGGAAATAAATTTATGTCAAAAGAAAATGAGTCAAATTTCTTTAACATGTTTACTGCAAAGGTGAACTAGGAGAGCATGATCAAAAAACTGAAATTACATGAGAACATTTTAAACTAGAAATACAGATATAATATCTATCAGTTATCAGAAAAGGAAATCAAGGCTTCACTCGGTGAGAAATTATTACCTTTTAACTGATCCCTAAAACAAGCCAGCAGGTTTGAAAGCCATGTCACATTTTAGAAAATCACCAAAATGCCCCATTTATCAGAGGCAAGAACTGCAAAAACTAGAAAATTGTCAAATGTTCAGTCCTTGAACTAACACAAAACCAAATCTAAATTTAAAATTATGTTTCATCAAAATCACTTCACGTGTGTCATCTAAAAAAATAAACTGTTTGCTCGAGCCAAATATTGTAAAAAAATAAATAAAAATTATGCACTCTTCAGTTCAACTGAGAAGGCATTTGTGGCTCAGGTGTGACCAACAGTCGTGTGACAAAAATTCAGGAACTTATTTGGCTGAAGTGAGTAGAAATGTTTTTTTGTGTTGATACATAGAGAGGAGACAAGTATGGAGACAAATGAAGAATGTCACTACTAAAATATCTATAGCATGCAGAGTCCCTGCTTTTTCTAGCATTAGTTTCGCATATCAGCATTTGGGTTGATTCCTGTTTTTTTTCTGATTTTTGCAAAACAAATAATCAAAAAAAATGTAACTTGTTTTTTCTTTTCTTCAATGATTTATGGAATGAGAACTTTGTTATGCTGCACAAAAATATAATTTTGAGTTCTTTCTACTTCTAGCCACGGTTGTGCTGTTTCTATAGAAAACACCCAGAAACCATTTGGAGTTCTGAGGTTTAATTGGTATTTCAACTTCAAAGAATTTATCGCGCCAATTAACTGCAGCTCACTTTTAGTAATAATAATTACATTACTGTGCTGGTGTCCAGAGACCACAGTTAAGGTGATGCTGATATGATACAATGTGAACTCTAACTGAGGGATGGATTCTAATTATTGTCTTTGTGCTGATATCAGCTGTTAGTGCTTCATAGTGCAGGGCTGAAAAATTCTGTGTATGCTAGGTAACTCCTCACTGTTTAAGCCACAGATTTATCACTCCGTTGCCATTTTTCGAATAGAACAAAAAATGCAACGCTGACTAATCTTTTAAACATCTGGTAGAGAGCGAGGTTTCTGAAATGAATACATGGCACAGCTTTTAAAAATGAAAAATCCTGCAAGCAAAACTGATTTGGGCTTTTAGTGCAGGAAAGTTCTAGTAATGGGATATTTTATGTTTTAAGGGAATCACAGCCAATCACAGCCAACATTTGTGGATAATGGCTTTAAAGTCGTATTTTCAGCAGTGGAGTGTGTGGGTGAACATTTATATTTTTCTCTTTGTCCATTCTGTTGCTTCTTGATAAAAACCCATCATGTCACTGGAATAGGGGATGAAAATGGAACTAAATAAACTGTAGCAATGAACTCTCACTTCTAAAACTATCAATCTGTAACTATTTGGTTGGTAGTGAAACCAGAATCTGTTTTCTACTTGTGTCCACTGAATCCCACATCTGTTCTGTGCAAGAACTTATAAGGTGGTTTGGATGGAAACCTCTGCCAAATGAACAGTTAACCCCTTTCAGACACGCCCCCTTAAAATTAAAAATTAACATGATGGTCTCATGTCTGAATGAGCTTTAACATGGAAGTCCCAGCAGAAATCATACTTGGTTAGACGTAGCGGTGCGTAAGTAACTCATTCAACTTGGCACAAGCCACGACTCAGCATCAGACTAAGATGAAGTCAGAAGCAGCACAAGGCAAACCATGCAGAAGAAGAGAGCGAGATTAAATGCACATTTAATGTTCAATTTTTAAGAGCACTGTAATTAATTCATTACCTTAATCACCACCAATTATGCACAAAATCAGTTGACAAACTTGGAGAGATTCCCCTCGTGGTGTGACCAGAGAGGGTAAAAAAAAAAACCCTCATCCACCCACAGCAATGATCTGACAAACAGCAGGGTGCAAACAGCATGTGAGCCAATAGAAATCAAGTTACTTAACATCTCTTCATTCAGGACTTGTACATGCTCAGAAACTGTGCAACAGAATCGTCTTTTAAATAACGTTAAATGATGAAACTGCTGTGAAATGATTTTCAACTCCCTGCTTTTCCCTCTCTCTTATATTGCTTTAATATGCAGCTTATTATATAAATGTCTGAAAAGAGCCATAAGAGACATTAACATAAAAGTTATTTATGTTTGAATGACAGAATACCATCATTCAAATGGACAGACGAAGGCAGCAATGTCTGAAAAAAAGAGCTTCCTTCTACAGGTGTCAATGAAACACCTCTGAATTCAAATACATCTTTATGAAGGTGTTTTAAAAAAAAAAAGTCCAGACATGTTTCCATGCAAGTTCGGCTATTTTTGCAAGCACGGAAAAGAAACAAGAAAGAAGCACAGTATGATCTGCAGGTGAGGGGATAAATCCTGAGTGGTTTTATGTGTCTGTATTGCAATTTCTACCACTGAGAAACTTCAGTTATTCATACTGTTTGCATTACTTCAACGGTAATTGAATTTAAGGAGCTGTCCACCATAATCTCCGACATACAGGCAGGTACAGTAGTTTTTTGACAGTGACAACATTTTTGTAGTTTTGCCTCAACAAAATAGATTTACATACACTACCAGTCAAAAGTTTGGACACACCTTCTCATTTGATGGTTTCTCTTTATTTTCATGACTATTTACATGGTAGATTCTCACTGAAGGCATCATACCTATGAATGAACACATCTGGAATAATGTAGTAAATAGAAACTGTGAAATAAGTCAAAACATTTTCTATATTTTACATTCTTCAAAATAGCCACTCTTTGTTTTGATTACTGCTTTGCGCACTCTTGGTCTTCTCTCAGTGAGGTGTGCCTTGTGAAGGTTAATTAGTGGAATTTCTTGCCTTCTTAACCCTCCTGTTGTCCTCATTTACGGACACCAAAAAATGTTGTTTCCTTGTCTGAAAAAAATCCAAAAATTCAGCAAAAAAATTCCCCAAATTTCTGAAAAATTGCAAAACCTTCAGGAAGAAAATTCCAATAATCTTTAAAAGTTTCCCTTTTAAGTTTTATTTTTAAAAAATCCCCCAAATTTGGCAAGAAAATTCTTGTAAATATTTGCAAAAAATAAGTAAAAATCATCCAAAAAAATCCTAAAAATACCGAAAGTGATTACATATCAGTAAAACTTCTAATATTTTCTTTAAGAACATTCACACAAAAATTAAGCAAAATCCAGTGAATTTCACTGGATTTTGGTTGATTTTTTGTGCATTTTCTTCAGAAACATTTTTAACATTTCTTTTTTTTTTCCACCCAAAAATGTTCAAAAATGTTCAAAATGTGGACATCATTCATACTTTTTTGTTTACGACATAAATCCATATGTGTTCATTCATGTTTTTGATGCCTTCAGTGAAAATCTACAAAGTCACAAAAATAAAGAAAAACCATTAAATGAGAAGCTGTGTCCAAACGTTTGACTGTCTTTCCATTCTCTTTAGGTCATAATTAACTGAACAACTGTTTGAAGAAGACAGAAGACAGTTTCAGAGGAAAATCACTGAATTCTTTCCACAACTTCTTCACAACATACTGCCAAGTCAGGAACACTGCTTAGGAGGTTGAGTTTGGGCTGCAGAATACAAAAAGATACCGGTTTTCCTTTTCTATGACTAATCTACAAGACATGTATGTGTGACAGAACACCATTTACTCTAGTTTAAGTGATATGCAGAGGTTTTTTTTTTTTTTCAACTTCATTTGGAAGCCACAGAGTACACACACAGGCCAACATGGCCTCAGCAGGGTCAATTGCTGCTACCATACAGATCAACAAGAAAACTTTGACCATTTCAAAGAGCAACATAAAGCTCTGATGAGAGGGAAGGAAGATCTGAACGACATCCAAAGCACAAAAACTTATTTTGGATGTTTTTACCAGCGTTTTACCACATAAAGAAGGTTATAAATGGCAGAGAACTTTTCACCTCCCAAAGGGACATGATACCAATTCACACAGTGACCAAAGAGAGTTTAAAAACATTATCTAGACACCTTAGAAGCAGCATGTAATACTTCCCTCGAGTTGTCATACCAAAGCTGTACAAAACATGCAAAACACGAAATGAAACCGAGCTGTCAGCGGGATATTATGCAGCTACAATTGTCCAGCCAGACAACAGAGTCGTACATCAGTTTCACTGTCCATGTTAATAACGAAGACTTCCGACTGGAAAGTCTCTGCTTGCAAACAGCATTTTTTCCTGGATGTTCATACAAGTGAAGAGAAGAGAGAAAAGAGAAAAGTGCTGGCTGTAACTGTAGAGGACTAAAAATGCATATCACTGGGGACAGAAAGTACAGATTACGCTTTCCTAGAAAACACCTACAAAAGCTTGCACAGTTCTGATATAAGATTTTTTTTTTGGATAGATGGACTTCCAGCAGAATTATAGGAAGAATAAAGAAGGGTTGATGATCAAAGAAAACTAAATCATTTGTCATGGTGGAAGCAGTGTTATAGCATGGGCATGTCACTGATGATGTGATGCTGATACATATAGCAGGATGAATGTTTAAATGCAGAGGCCTCTACTTTCTGTCAAATACAGACAGGAAGGCTCTTCACAGTACAGATGGACAGTAACCAAGTCCATCCCTTGAAAGCAATCAGAGAGCTTTTAAAAGCCAAGAAATGGAATGTTCCTCACGGACCGATTTGGTCGTCTGACCTCAATACAACCTAGCTGTTATTCACTTAATGAAGACAAAACTATGGGCAGAAAGACCCACAAACCAGCAGCGATTTGAGGCAGCAGCAGTATAAACTTGGAAAAGCAAAGTGATGTCAATGGGATCCAGACTTCAGGCAGTCAATGACTGCAAAGAATGTTCAATTACCTTTGAGCCTATATTTGCTTAAATTAAAAGACATCATGCTGCTGTTTCAGCTATAGAAATTGGATCACTGTCTGTACTTAAGGACCTGATTGTATGACACACAACCTAAACCATCCTTTATGGCTACGACCTCTGCAATGTGCAAAACCGTCAACTAAACTATTTAACCTGACACAAAAATCAAACCAACTTAGCCTGATAAGTGCACCGCAGCTGTAGCCTGGAACTGTGACTGCACAGCCTGAGCCAGGACAAGAGTTTGTTCGCTGCTGGGAGATAAAAGTTCATCCACCTTTCTTAACCGCCCTCCAACCTCCTTTTTAGATCTTAAATCTGTTGGAGCCCTAAGTGCCACTGCTCATCATAAATCATTCACATCCACTCTGTCATGCAGTCAACAAGCACCAACCCGACCACAAGAGGGCTGAAATACCACCTACTGGAGGCTTTCAAACACAAATTTCAACATCAAAACAGAGGGTTAAGACAGTAGGGGCTAAGCCGGTTCGAGGATAATTTAGACTGAACAAGTTGAGAAAACACTTCTTTTTATTCTGCAGTTAATTAGAGGAGACAGTAATGGAAGTGTTTGTACTAAAAATACATTAGCAGTGCATCATACCGAATCTAAAATACACTCACTATTTATGTAAGTTAGACACGCGACATAATTAAAACAAATCCAGATCATCCAGTCTTCTTTCATTCATGCACTTCTGGTAATAATATGCTTATTCAATAATGAATACAAATGTTGTCTGTGAATTCTGTTTAAAGTTGTGAAGTTAAGTAGAAGTTATTCTTCCCCACTCTGGTTCTATAAAGGGGCACTTACCATTGTCTGCATTATCTCTTTAGATCTTTGCTATACTGGTAATGACTGAATTTAATCTGATCGTACTATATGTGCGACACGCTTGACCCCTTGAATGTACAATGACGCAGACACACAGTTCACCAAAATAAAGCACTTTAAATTGGCAATTGAGGATTTTTCAAAAAACCGGATAACTAATTATTCAAGTGAAACGACTTGTGGATTTTAAAACGATGTTGAAACCATTAATCTGTGAATATGACCTTTCCTTTTCGCACTGTGCCCCTTTGGATCACCTCTGCTGGTTCTCAGAACACAAGGTACTTCTTCATTTCAACAAAAGCAGATTGTTTCTTGATCTAACCTGGCAGTGTGGGAGTATATTCCTCCCTGCTTAGTAGGATGGATCTCAACAGGGGAAAAAAATAAAAAATAAGCAGGACGTTATTATTTGCCTGCAGTTAGTTGTCTAAATTTAGTGCTGCGGTGGTGGCGTTTTGGTGTTAGCGGTTGAATGGTTTATGGCAGAACGCTTGAAAAGAACAGTAATAAGAGCAGCACTGTTTCTGCTTCAGACGGAAACGGGAAAGGCAGGAGCAGATCCTGAATGATGGTGAGAACAAAACAGAGACATTCACATGACTACAGTATCTTAGCAACAGATGTATGCCTATTTTGTACCAAATATAAGAAAGTGGTGGAGCCAGGGATGGAGACTGACAGAATGGCAACTATTAAGCCAGTTCCCGGGGGACTGGAGGTCCAGCCGAGTCCAGTTTCAATCCGGAAGCAGCAATATGACTTCTTCTAGAAATGTTAAGCAGTCTCTAATGGCCTACTGGGCAGCAATACTGTCAAATTCTTTTCTATCAGACAGGACAATTACATTACCGCAGTCTGGCAGACAGAGGTGAATGGAGGTTTTGACTTTTTTTCCTCCAGTACAGGGTGTATAGACAGTGGTAATCCTCATAGGATATACAGTATATCTGAACCTGACAGTCTCTCAGCAGAGTTACAAATGCACTACTAAACTTAGCATCTTTGACATTTCATCAATGTTGTGATGTAAAAGTACTGTATTTGGTAGTGCTGCACTAAAGATTAAAGTGTTGGGAAATTAACTAAACATGCAAATAGATACCTGTACATGTGTTTATGCTACATGTGACATTTTATTTTGGTAGTACTGCTCCACAGATTTGACACATTCCAAGTTCCTCATGAGCATTACAACTCCAATCGATGCTTGGCCTCAAGACAAGCAGGAGCCCTGCATTACAGACTGGGGTGAAGAGTTTGAAATAAACAGCCCTTTGGGAGGCAGAGTGGAATCTAAAGAAAGATGCGAGTGAGTCACACTATGGGAAATGTAGGATATGGAGCGTCTTTGGATCTATAGCAGAGACCAAAACACTAAAATATGTCAGCTTCTGCTGCTTAGACTTCGATTATTCATTTTCTTGTTTTAAATTTGTCTCCTGTGGGCTGCTCAAGTTGATAAACATAGGATACTTTTCTGGAGGAATACCTGTTTAAAAGGCTGATATATCTGTATTCTCAATGCTCCCTCTAGAAATTTTAATATCAAGTTTTATCCTTCAGACTAAAGAAAGATTAGTAGATGATAGTTATTTTCCTTTGTGGAGCTGCAACGATTAGTTGATAAATTAACTGGCAGTGGATTAATATGCAATTATTTTGATTATCATATTATTTAGTCACTTTGAAGAATTTCAATCTTTTAGAAAACAGAATAATTAAGGGTTTCAAAGTACTGACTGATTTCACTAAGCATCTAAAAATATGACAGGGGTGTTGTTGGGTTTTTTGTATGAGTGCTTTTTTAAAAACGTTTTATGCAGCCAAAACAATGAGTCCATTAATCAAGAAAGTAATGCTGAATATAATCAGTTGCAGTCAGTTTATAAGCATTCCTTTTAGCCAGTCTCTTTGCTTCAGTTAGACTGTATTGTATAAAATGCCTTGCATGTCTTCCCTGCTTACAAAGTATTGTTTTAGCATGCAATAACTTTAGTTTTATGGTTACTTTTGTTTTTCATGCAGGAATGTGCAGGTTAGAGCAGATTTAAATTTATGGTAAATGAACTGAAGCAAAAACTACATCCATGCGGTGTTTTTTTATATGCTAGAAGACACATGATAAGCAAAAAGAGCAGTCAGCATCATGGCTGGGTATTTCTTCCTGGAAACCGAGGCAGCCCAGACAGCTGTGATTTTATACTTTTATACAAAACACTCCATATGTAACAATCCTGTCTATTTGGGGAGTGGAGCTTTCTCTATAATTATTCTTCAGAATCTGTTTCCAGTTCACACATGTATGATTAAATTACTCCCATAAATACAACTTGAACACTGTGTGATAGTGTGAGTAGTTTCATAGTTTTTGAATAGAGCTGTAGGTAAGCTGGTGTGCATGAATTGCAGCGGGGTGGTTGCAATAAGAGTTGAGGATGCTAGATCCACACATTCTAAAGAATGCAATTGTGTAGAGGCAGAAAATCTAAATATGTAACTTTGATACACAGAGAAGAGTTTTCAGGGTTTAATCAATGACCAAAGAGGGACTTTAAAAGACATCAGAGTGAACAAGACAGATAGCCTAGCCGCGCTAGACAACCCACGGCAACAAATTTAATTCTCTGCCAGGGTGGGTCCAGTTACCCTCCATAAGGCTCGAGGCTGGATTCTCCTAAAACTGGCCGGACCAATCACCATGAAGTGTAGAGTCAGAAGGCGGGCGTAACGAAGTGACGACAGAGGCGTGACGATTCTGACAGAAACAACCGGCGCACAATAAACAGTTATCTTTTGACTCGGCTTTGGCCACAGCCCTTAAAGATTTGAAGCTAAAATTCAACTTGAAAGATAAACAAAGGACGGCACTGAAGTGTTTCACTGAGAAGAAAGACGTATTTGGACTTATGCTGACGGGATATGGCAAATCCTTAATATACCAGTTGGCTCCGCTGGTTGGGAAGCTAATGGGACTTAGCCACAATCCACCGGTGCTCTCGGAACTCCGTCAGCCTATTCGTTGTGTTGATTGGTTGTATACCTACCCAATTGCTGCAGAGGGATTTGATAGACAACCTTTTAGCCCGCCTCCCTCCCTGTCGAGCTTCCCTAGACCCTTGTGCCATCAGAAACATGGGTATAGTGTGGCTAGGCTACAAGACAAAAGCAGTGGGAAGTAAAAACCCTTCAGAGGAGCACTCAAACAAGAACCTAACATGGCTAAGTGCAGTGTTAACCTCATACAGCACTTCCATATGGGCTAAACTTTATTTACTCTCTTTACAGACAATTGTCAGGGCATTAGAGGGGTGATATCAGACTACATTACCGGTATCTTTCTGTGGAAGTAGCTGAAGATCTACCTGCAAATTTGAGTTCACACCACATTCAGAATCAAATCTGCACTCTTTCCCCTCCTGTGTCAGGCTGTTGATTCTGTGCTGCTACTCTGCACCGCCGCACAAACTGGGGATGGACTTCAAGAGGTTCCAGTAGCAAGTAAACACTAGAATGTGTTTTATAGACCTGACTCATTTGCAGAAACCAAAGGTGTCAGAACAGGTGACAGGTGGGCTGACATGTCTGGTTATGGACACTGACCATAGCCAAAACAATCCAGAGGAAAAAAAAAAAAAGAGAGGTATTGGAGTGAATACAGGTGTAGAAAAACACTCCATTTTAAGCTCTGACAATCAGAGCAGTGAGGCGGAACACGGGACTCACAGAGAGGAAGTCCAAGTCTGGAGACAGACTTCTGCAATGCTCCCTGGAAGTCCCGTTATGTAAACATGTCGAGCACCACAGGCAATGAGTGCTGAACCTCCTAACCTCTGCTGAAATGGCAACTCTTCAACTTCATTTTCATTTTGGGAAAGAGGAAGAAGTCGCAGGTAGCTAAATTTGGTTTACAGTGTAGGTGGGCAGCAACGACCATGCTGCTATGGCCAAAAGCTGGAGCCACAGACCACATCATTTGTGGTTAATGCTAATTTATTGTAACATCGGGATGTTATAGCAGAATTCTGGGAATAATTCCAGTTGCAAAACCACATGACTGCGGTTTTCTCTCTCTATGGGAGCTACAGACCCATCTCCAGCAATGAGATTTACAGTCCATGGAGAAATCACAACTCCAATACCTACCCATGGTTACAAAAGCATCTCCAGACTCTAGCTTCCAAAGTTAGAAATGTGTTCTGGAAACTACTTGTGTATATAGGACAAGATTGAGGCAGCTGAGGTCCAAAAGCACTGATGATGTTGCAGTTTTTTTGCAATAAGGACAATATATGGACATACAAGAACTGCTCACACTTCAATTTGCTGCCGAACACCCACATCTTAACATTAGAATTGGATTTAACTACAGCCTGAATCCATGACTCCTTCTTTTATTGCACTTTCACTATTTTTCTTATTATCTTGAAATAGGTTTTGACTTGACATTACTTGACATGTGGAGTGGTGGCAGCAAGTGCAGGTGCTGCGCATGACGTTCGTCAGCTACCATTACTAATTATTCTATCAAGACGTAATGCTGTTTGAGTGTGGGACTTAGCACACTGTGTGCAGCAGTTTTCTTGAAAAATAACTTTCCTTTGAAATCATTTGCTCTATGTTTGGTATCAAGCATGCTAAAAATTCAGAGGGATTGGCGGATGTTCTCTCAAAAGCCTACAGTGGGTATGCCTTGTTTGCAAACCTCAGCACCGTCTGGCTTTCATTTTGTATTTGCAGACCATAAACTAATGAGAAACATGCATGTTCTTGATATTTCGATACAATTCAACTTGGCTTCTTGTGTTACTACAGCATGTGATGTTTATACTGGACAAATAGTTGTATTTTATTTAAAATTAAGTTTCTTTCTATTACTGAATGAGAGAGGGAGGAAAAAAAGGTCATGTTTTCTGATGACCAACCCCCTCTCTACTCTGGTTTTCTTTAGGCAGCAACACACTTAAATGATCTTGTTTAGCCAGACGGCACAAAACAGAGAGCACTGATACAGACCCATCCTGAGCGCAGGTGTCAGTTTGGTGTATTTATAACTGCTGCACGTCCAAACCCTGACAGAGGAGAATTTCACCTAAAACTACAGTGGTTAAATATGAATTTGTACAACAGCAGAATATATTAAAAATACAGAATGCATGTACAACAAAATGTAGCAAAATATTCTTGAGAGTCATGTGAATGCAGACAGTAATTACTTTTCTTGATTTCTGGATGCAGACTTTCTGGGTCTATGGAAATTTCTGATACACTATTATGTCAAAGAATGACTTCTCAGGGGCGCAGCTGTCTGGTAAACTGTACGTCTTATAGAAAATGTGCTGCCATACACTAAATAATAAACAATCCACACTCAGAACATACCAAAAGCAGCAAAATAATTTGTTGTTAGAAATTGAATCCTGGCAGGCTGACAGCTCGGCCTGTTCTTCTGCAGTGAGAGACTCTCATATGTTCAGAACTCTTTGAATGCCTGCTGTCTGTTTGGAATTAGTCTCCATGGCAACGGACCAGACCGTCTGGCTTCAGCATAGCTTTGCTGATGAAGTGCTGTGTTATGATAATACTTACTGCAGAAGTAAGACCTGAAAATATACAGCACATTTGCAAGGATCCTCAATGGACATAGATTCTTGCCAACTGCAATTTTGAGTTAAGCATCCTCCTCCACCTGACATGTTTATGCAAAATGAGAGGGATCGACACTGAGTGCCAACACCAGCCACACTGAGAAAGGGATAATGGAAGCATATGATAGTAAATATTTGCAAAGAGAGTTATGTGATATCCCTGTACAACATTTTATTGTCGAATAGCTGTTGGAGCTGATGCCGTCGAGGCACAAACAGGTTCAGGGAGGTGAGTGAAGTTTTATGAGATGAGTTTTGTTCCTCACCTTGGGACACTATGGGACAGAGTGGCCTCACTGGAAGGCGTCTGAAGTCTCTCCTCCACGCTCACCGCCTGAGGACCGAGCCCTCCCTCAGCTGCTTGTCCAGCTCCAGGCTGGTGCTGCTGCTGCTGCTGCTGCTGCTGCTGCACCGTCTCCTCGTCCTCCATCTCCTCGTTACTTGGCTTCTCCTTCCCTGGGCCTTCACTCTCGTTGTCACTCTCGTTGTCGCTTTCCTCGCCTAAGATTTCGTCCACCTATTTTTTTTAAAAAGGGGCTTTTGTGAGCTTTTGTTTTGGCGTAAATATTAACATTTTGCAAGACCAGCATGAAAACACACTGTACATGAACACAACTGCCAAGAATACCCGTGTTTTGCATTTGGACCAGAGCACATTACATTAATTACTTCCTCTGCTTTCATTGAGCACATACTAATCTGCTTTTCAGCATTCTGAAATAGACTCCCACCTAACATACATGAGTTAGTGTTTGCAAATTTGAACTTTTATTTTTGCAGATAATCATTAATAGAAATAACAGAATGTTCTATTAAAAGGAATAATTACTTCTCAGAGTATCAAGAGGAACCGAATTGCGTTAGCCTGTTCCTTTGATGCAATACTGATTCTTATTATGCATCTAATTACATCTGGCAAGTGGTTTTCCTTCTATAAATAACTGGGTTATGTTCTATACTGCAATCTTGGATGGTAGTTGAACTTGGGGTCAACAGTTAAGATAATAAAATAAACTTTGTGAAGCGGATACTGTCATATAAGTTCAAAGATTTGAAAAAATATATATCAATAAAAAATGCAAGTCCATTTGTTGCTTTGTTTTTACATAAAATACCAAATCAATAAGCCCAAAATCATGGCTTTGATCATAATAAATATGAATCTACAGTCAAATGTTGGTTAGCTTAGGTTCACAAAACAATAGAAACAGAATTAAACGGCTAGCGAGAGCACAAAAGTAAAGTCGAAGTCCAGCATATAAACCTCGGAAAAAACAACAGCTTGTCATTTTAACAAATATGAACACAATCAGTCACTGAACAAAACAAACAACTTAATAAATAATTTAATTGTGCAATAACTGGCTACTCACTGTAACTACAATATATATTTTCCACTACACTTCCACTAAATTCTTTAGATTTGATTTATCGTTATATTTATGTTGATGCCTTCTTGCTTCTGTTTTATTCTTTAAATTGTTTTTGTAATGCAGCAGTTGTAGCAGCGTTTCCAATTTCATTGTCTGCACTGTCAAACAATGACAATAAAGGCTTTGATCTGATTTGATTTAAAATATAGCATATGGCAGCATAACAATGCAACATAATAAATACTACATCAGCAAGTTTATTCCAAGCGTTGGTAGGTGGATTTCGTTACGTTACTTTCTTTTATGTTTGCTAGTCATGTTGAAAAGCAAACTGATGATTAGAACACCCTTGTGCAGTTATGTTAGCACATGAATAAAAGTGAGTTCTCATGGAAAGCATAAAATTGTCTGAGTGATGGCAAATTTCTGAACAGTAGTGTATGTGTATATATTAGGACTGGACCCGAATATTCGAATATCCGAATATTCAGTCGTGATGGTGGTATCCGAATATTAATTTTGAGATCCGAATATTTATGAGTGTGGGAAAGGTTTATAAAGCCTTAAAATATATATAAATAATAAAACAAATATAAAGTCGCTACTTCGCAGGGGGTTCTGGAAGCTAACCCCCGCGATAGCCGAGGGACGACTGTAATCTTACTTTGGAGTACATCCCTCAGCAGAAGAGCTATAAAACATGAGACGTAGCCTGTCTGATATCATCATGAATCATAGCACACAGACATTAGTTGATGCAAGTCTAAACTCAATTTGATTGCTGTCTGGAGCCACACAGATAGTATTTGAGGCTGCTGAGTCAGATAATATTACACTGAACAGATGCTGGTGTTTTTAAATCCACTCTGCATCGATGAAATAATATTTGAGGTGAAGTAATAAACTCATCACATCAGATTTCTACTGCGAGGAAACCATGAAACAGCCAAGCACAACAAAGAAAATCTCTCCAGTAGGAAAGTCCCGCCAAATACTGGAGGCAAAAGTGTCCGCTTATCAATCTTGTCCTCTTTCAGTAGCTGATAATTTATAATGCTAATGGTTACTGACCATTTAGTACAGGTTAGCCAATTACAGCTATCAGATCAATGGAAACGAACACAGTCACAGCAAATGTGAATCCTTTCATCCGTTGACTCATTAGGAGCATGTAGCTGGGGGAAAAGTGGGATTAATGCAGAGGGATGTTCTCTTGGGGCTACAGTCAGGATCATTACTGGCATCAGGCCAGGGTTATTAAGCCTTGTTGTTGGTTATTTGGACAGCCACAGAACGCCTCGGTAAAGGTGGAAGGTAAGAGCGCCTGAGGTAAATATAAAAATGAGAAAACTGCAAACATGTTGGGTCAGCGTTGGTCATCCTTCAGCACCATTTACTGGATCAAATTTAAATGAGATTGACCCAGCAGGTCACCAACATATTACATGGTAAGACACAAACAAAACAGAAATGGGGGATTTGCTTGTTCCTGAACAGTTAGCAACGCACAATCTGAGATAGCATCTCAAAGCAAATTGCTTTCTCTCCACAGAAAATGTTTCTTTTGTCACGGCATTTTCACCATCACCATTTTCCAACACTAACAATTTAATGGATCTTGCCTGACGTCTGCTAAGAATTTTAACAACAGTGTATTTTTCTGTTGATATCGTTAAAATATGGAATACTTGCAATAATTGGCTTAAGACAGACATTTCAGGCAAAACCAGCCTCGCAGTGTTTACATCCATCACATATGAGCCATCTGATCAGATGCATGCTACATTCAGTGGCATTATTTTTTCACTTTTGAATGACACTGTGGCCGCTGTACTTTCATCTGGTGCAATATCTGCACAGGCAGGCCACGAAAGCATCACTTAAACTCAAATGGCCTCATGACAGTAAGCCAAATGAGAACCACCGCTGTGCTTTTCAGTCTCTCTGCTTATTACTGTGACATTACTCAGACCACAGAGTGCTGAGACTACAGGGCAATTTGTTACCGGTAATTTTCACTGTGTAGTAATTTATCAACACCACAACTGACCCAGCGAAAGACACAGGTAACATAAGAATGGTGGTTTTATTTGTAGAATTCGAGAACACAAATGTGCAGAACATGTTGATAACTGAGCGTGTGTAGCTTTTAGTTGACAGACTCACAAGCTTTATCTTTCTGAAGACCACTGAGTGACCTAGTTAGCCTTTCCTGCTTGTTCCCATAGGGTAGTGTAATGTTCCATACAGTGTTTTCCACACACTGATGTATCTGTGGCAGCCCACCGCAACATCCACAAATTGAGATTTAGATATTTTTACTATTTAAAATGGCTGAATCTTGTTTCGTTAAAGAGCTGCACCCCTCTGTCTCCGTCTCTCAAACACATTGACATCAGACCCCTCCTCTCTGTGCATACTCTGAATAAAAACATGCGTAGGAGGAAGGACTGTTGTTGGCTTCTCTATGTAGAGAAGACAGCTGGCTGAATTCCTGAACAGAATCAATCCGGAGTTCACAAATGGATATGGCCATCTCTGCATATATTTCTCCAAAAACGATGCATTGAGGTTCATTCTGATAAGTTAGTCGATGTTCCTGATGGCCTTTTCAGACACTACTCAGTTGTGATGACACAACGGCAGGTTATCAAAGCTATCATCAGGCATTTAAGGAGTCTGATCCACAGCTCCAAATCAGTAGCAGAGACACCTGTGGATTATGGACGAGCATCTGGTTTGTTGGTGAAAACTAGCCCCTAGTGTGTAGACATACTCTGCATTGTAGGGAGGCACACAGAGATGCCACTGAAACACTGCATGAATTGGGCCTGTATTTGGGGTTTTTTTGGGACAGCGAACATGGCGCAGAACATTTGATATCTGATACTGAAATCTGGGCCTTTCTACACATTTCATGAGTGATTATGTTAACTTCATCACATGTCGGTGTGATCTTCAGTGGCTACAGGTATGAGCTGATAATGATTCACATGCAGCTGAGAAAGCAGCTCACTCCACACACAGGTTACCTATAAGGTCACAATGACAAGTACTTAGCCAATAAAGTATGTGCAGAGGAGCACCTTGCACACTGTAGTATTAAATAATTCAATTATGAAAGCCTTGAGGTGCAACCTGTGGTGCACCAACAGCATGAGGGGTATCCCTAAATCAGGATGAAGAGTCATGACGGGTCAGCCCTCTTGAATCGCTAATGGTGCAGAGAAAACAAACCAAGGACGTACCGACAGCCATGATACGCTTCAGTCAGGCGCTTGCCAAAAAAGTTGACAATGTGTCTTCTCTGCCAGCTCTCAAATGCTAGTCAGCTAATGATGAGGAAAGCAACCCAAACACTTGACACTTAAAAACTGCTTACACTAATGCCCAAAAATGATTTTCTTCTATTTTGTAAAATGGTTAAATCTGCCCAAGAACTGAAGTATCACACATCATGTCAGTATAAAGGTGAATTGAGCAAAAAGGACTTTCCGCAGACATTTCCACAGGCAAGAGTGGGAAAAGCTGGTGTGTGAGCACAAAATGTATGATGCATTCAGAATAAAACACTTCCTTGTATTGTACATGCATCAGAGCAGTGCTCATCCGCTACTGACAACAACCACGGAGGCACTGTAGAGGAAAGTATACTGCCAGTGGGGCCTCGTCTGCTTCTGATCACTCCCCTTTAAAAACCAATTTACAGTTCACTGTGTCAGGAAGGCTTTTTACAACCTTGGCAGAAATGGAAGCATTAACACTCCCCACAAACAGCAAGAAAAACCTCCCCTAGCATCCTTTTTTTCTTGGCTGCTATCAAAGGCCGAGCGAGGAGCCCACCATGAAACTTTTCAAAGCACAGCACGACGCCCCCTCAAAGCTGGTGTAGAGGCCAGTTTTTGGTCTTATCACTGCGAGCTGGAAGTTCAGTTCAGTACAAGTGAGATTCCAGGTCACAGAATCTATTTTAAGTAATTGTTTCAGCAGCTAAGCTATTGTTTCAGGCATTGTTTGTAACCACCCCTGGTCTGCTGTGGTGATTTATCTGTGTGCAGCGAGATGTTGAAGACGTGAAGGAAAAGGAACCTTGAAACATGCGGAAGGTGTTTATTACCTCACTACAAAGCTACGCCTACGATGCACAAAAGAAATCTCTTGGTTTACAGAATACACTGATGATGAACCAAAAATATTCTGTCCACCCATGCAACTACGCTGCTGGTCATTTGCAAGCTGCCAAAATGACTCTAACCTGCTGAGAACACGCTGCAACTATATAACGATTTCACCCTTGTCAAAGTCACTCAGGCCATTTCTTCTCCGTTAAACAAGAACCATTTGTTCCCTTACAATCTAATGCATCACAAACCTTGTGATGTGCTGCTGTTACAAGATAATCAACAACATTTGCTTCATCTCTGAGTACCGTATTTTCACGACCAAAAGGCGCACTGTACCAAAAGGTGCAGTCTCAGTTATGTGTGCCATTACTGTATTTAACACACACATAAGGCGCACCTGATTATATGGCGAGGGTTTTATATACAATCCACGTCCACACTTCCCCCTTTAACGTTCTCATGGTGTCCTCTACTATGTCGGCCTTACAACAACAACACACACACAAGCATACAAGTGTGCGTATTTAAAAATAGAGCAGGAGCAAAACTGAGTTTGGTTGTGCTTTATTTAAGTATTGATTACAAAGTACTAACATTTTTTTAATCATCAATAGGCGCGGGCATGGTAAAACACACAGATAAAACAAGCACACAAGTGTGCGTATTTAAAAATAGAGCGGGAGCAAAACTGAGTTTGGTATTCACTTTTTTTTTTTTTTTTTTTTACCGGTAATCGTCATCAATCAAACCCATGGAAGTCCTCATCCTCTGTTTCTGAATTGAACAGCTGCGCTAAACCTCCATCAAACATGCCAGGCTCACTTTCTTCACTGTCAGAGTCACTTTCCGTGCCGTGCGGCTCCTCGGAAATGATGCCGGCTTTTGCGAAAGCTCGAACAACAGTGCCAGCAGACACGTTAGCCCAAGCATCTACAATCCATTCGCAAATTGTGGCGTAACTCGCCCGGCGCTGCCTTCCACTCTTAGTGAAACTGTGGTCCCCATCGGTCATCCATCGCTCCCACGCCGCTCGCAGCCTTACTTTGAACGGCCGGTTCACACCGATGTCCAGCGGTTGGAGTTCCTTTGTCAGGCCTCCCGGAATGACAGCAAGCTCAGAGTTCATTTGCTTCACTTGTTTTTTCACATCGGCTGTGAGATGGACACGCATAGAGTCACAGATCAACAGCGATGGTGATGCGTGGAAAAAAACACCTGGTCTACGTCCGCCTTACAACAACAGCAACACACACAGGACGCACTGCACCATAGGGCGCGCCGCACAATTTGAAGAAAATCTAAGACTTTTATGGGCGCCTTATAGTCGTGAAAATACGGTAGTTCTAATGTTTTGGCTCATCGGTACATCCTGCACTGACACATTCAATTGTAAAAGCAGAGGAGACTTCTAAGTCTGGGCACAGATATTTCAACTTTAGACTTTAAAACGAGCCTGAGGTGTTGCTCGCGCGCTGAAAGATTCATGTGCTGAAAGAGCAGCCGACAGTCAATTATTTCTAAATGAAAGCCGGCAATTAGGAGTAGCTGTAACTGTGGGAGCAGTGAAGGACTGTTGCCCAGAGCAATGAGTTTTAGCAAAACTGAAGCCAACTTTAAGAAATTAGTGGCAATTACATAGGGTTTTGATTAAGTCCCTGCTTGAGCATATTACTCTGTTCTAAACATTTTTACACCTACCAGGTTGGAGTCTTAGAGTCCATTGATGTTTGTAATTTTATCTGGCTTTATTGCCATCTGTTCAATGTGAAATAGTAGCTCTTTTATCCCTCAATGTAGAAGTATCATGTGAGAAATGAAAACTAGACAATCTGGACATGCATGTACAGCTACAGTGAGTACGGAAAGTATTCAGACCCCTTGAAATATTTCACTCTCTGTGTCATTGCAGCCATTTGTCAAAATCAAAAAAGTTCATTTTATTTCTCATTAATGTACACTCAGCACCCCATCTTGACAGAAAAAAACAAATGTAGATTTTTTTGCAAATTTATTTTAAAAAACTGAAATATCACATGGTCAGAAGTATTCAGACCCTTTGCAGCGACATTCATATTTAACTCACATGCTGTCCATTTCTTCTGATCCTCCTCCAGATGGTTCTACTTCTTTATTGGAGTCCAGCTGTGTTTAATTAAACTGATTGGACTTGATTAGGAAAGGCACACACCTGTCTATATAAGACCTTACAGCTCACAGTGCATGTCAGAGCAAATGAGAATCATGAGGTGGAAGGAACTGCCCAAGGAGCTCAGAGACAGAATTGTGGCAAGGCACAGATCTGGCCAAGGTTACAAAAGAATTTCTGCAGCACTCAAGGTTCCTAAGAGCACAGTGGCCTCTATAATCCTCAAATGGAATAAGTTTGGGACGACCACAACTCTTCCTAGACCTGGCCGTCCAGCCAAACTGAGCAATGGTGGGAGAAGAGCCTTGGTTAGAGAGGTAAAGAAGAACCCAAAGATCACTGTGGCTGAGCTCCAGAGATGCAGTCGGGAGATAGGAGAAAGTTCCACAAAGTCAACTATCACTGCAGCCCTCCTCCAGTCGGGGCTTTATGGGAGAGTGGCCCGACGGAAGCCTCTCCTCAGTGCAAGACACATGAAAGCCTGCATAGAGTTTGCCAAAAAAAAAAACACATGAAGGACTCCCAGACTATGAGAAATAAGATTCTCTGGTCTGATGAGACCAAGATTGAACTTTCTGGTGTTAATTCTAAGCGGTATGTGTGGAGAAAATCAGGCACTGCTCATCACCTGCCCAATACAATCCCTACAGTGAAACATGGTGGTGGGAGCATCATGTTGTGGGGGTGTTTTTCAGCTGCAGGGACAGGACGACTGGTTGCAATTGAAGGAAGGATGAATGCGGCCAAGTACAGAGATATCCTGGAGGAAAACCTCTTCCAGAGTGTTCAGGACCTCAGACTGGGCCGAAGGTTCACCTTTCAACAGGACAATGACCCTAAGCACACAGCTAAAATAACAAAGGAGTGGCTTCAGAACAACTCTGTGACCGTTCTTGACTGGCCCAGCCAGAGCCCTGACCTAAACCCAATTGAGCATCTCTGGAGAGACCTCAAAATGTCTGTCCACCAACGTTCACCATCCAACCTGACAGAACTGGAGAGGATCTGCAAGGAAGAATGGCAGAGGATCCCCAAATCCAGGTGTGAAAAACTTGTTGCGTCATTCCAAAGAAGACTCATGGCTGTACTAGCTGAAAAGGGTGCTTCTACTCCATACTGAGCACAGGGTCTGAATACTTCTGACCATGTGATATTTCAGTTTTTCTTTTTAATAAATTTGCAAATATTTCTACATTTCTGTTTTTTTCTGTCAAGATGGGATGCTGAGTGTATATTAATGAGAAATAAAATGAACTTTTTTGATTTTGGCAAATGGCTGCAATGACACAGAGAGTGAAAAATTTCAAGGGGTCTGAATACTTTCCGTACCCACTGTACATCAGCCTCATTAGTTCCTTTTAGACATAACAACAGTCATTTATTTCACCCAATATCTGTGGGTTGAGGTTTTGTGAAGTGCTGCAGTGTTCGCTGGTTAGCTGGTCTCACTTGTTTGGACTCGACTTCTGCACTCCACTCATAGTTTAATGTATTCATAATATATTCTGTCATGTAGCGCTAATTTTAAGTGTCTTTCAGTCTAAAATGGCACCACATGCTTGAACTACTAGATAACTAGCATGTGTGTACTGTGCTGTCCAGGTGCTGTGCTGCATCCTCGCAGTTGAACCTTTTCTCCTCTGTCAACACAACATTATTACAAAAAATGATTTCTGGCATTTCTGAATCAATTCAGAGGTGTGGAAGATCATTTTTTCCACCCATTCCTATCTAACACTCCTCGGAGAACCTTTCTCCACCATTGTAGCAAGGAAGAGTTACTCTTTAACATTAAACTATTTCAATAAAGGTATGACATTATGAGCATAAATATAGCTTTAATGCAGCAGCGAACAACTATCTGGTATGTGTTCAGTGTGGAATACTGGCATTTCTTTGCAGAGAATAAAGTCACACTCCCTCTGTGTGTGTTGTAATCAGAACTTCTCTGCTCTGTGTTTTGGCAGCTGGTTGTCTGTTCTGTCTGTGTGTGAAAACAGACACACACACACAGCAGAGGAGAACAGACACGAAGCGAGGTGAAGACAAGACTAAACAATTTGACAACAACTCGTCTACACAGATTCAGGCTATTTCACACTGCTGGGTACGGCTAATGGTTGTAGTTCAGGGTGCAAAGCATAAACAACTTTCTTCAACAGATATGTGAATGAAATACAGCGATTATTATTCCCTACGATGCTGATAAATAGTTTATCTTTTGACACAGACACGTGACTTTCCAAACAAGATTGATTTGATTACATCACCCACTCAGCCATGGGAACACTGTTCTATTGAACTCCAGTTTGTCTGGAGAACATGAGCGCTTTTAAGATGTCTTTAACCACCACAAAACACTTTATCATGATGACCTGTTATTGGTTAATCCCCGCAATGCTCTCCACTTGCCAACACGGTGCTAATGAGGTACAATGACCAATGTACAACACATTTCCTGACATGCACGTTTCTCGTTTTCTAACTTATCAGCTAATATATTTTTATTTGAATAAATTATTAAGTAATTTGTTGATTAATTGATAATCATTAACATCCCCAATTGCAACTGGATTACATTTTGCTGCCTCTCAGTACTCAGCCTTTTCAGTTGTCAATGAAATATACAGAAACTGTAGCCTCCAAGATTTGGTTGGGCTTGCATTTTAGATTTCTTTTAGCCATTTGGGATAAGAAGTAACCAATAAATATAACAATAAAAGCACTAACGAAGCACAGTACTCCACCAAGGCTGCTCCGTTGTTGTATGATTTTCAACGGATAAGTCCACGGTGGTGGATTTGCAGCAGGCAGCTGACGTAGTGTTCAGCTGTTGTCATAATTACAGTGATGCCGTGACGCTATCTCACAATGATATAGAAATCTTTAACAAATGCATGGACCCAGACTATAAGCTGCATCACTGCCAAAATCCCATCATTTGGTCCTTGTATCATTTCTGACCTTCCCTGAAAATTTCATCCAAATCCATGTTTCCGTTTTTTAATAATGTTGTACACCGACAGACAGACAAACATACGTCGATCGTCATATAACTCTGCCACGATCTTTGGCGGAGCAATAATGTGATAATATCTAATATCTAATTATACTGAGATTATATTCATATTGTTATTAATGTTGTTTGTATTGTTATTACTATGATAAACAACACGCTCTTTAAAAAAAATAAAGATTTCCACATCTTTGAACGCCAGGTTAAAATAAAGAAAACTTCAAAGAAACTTTCAGTTGTTTGTATTCCATTTGAATCAGAACGTTCAGAAACAATGTAGGCTGTCACTGAGACCGGTCCTCTTAATGTTCACTCATGTTATTGGATGTTTTAGCAGCTTCTCTCAAAGTAAACCCAGACAGTTAACAAGTACCTTAATAAGGGCTCTGACTTTTCACGCTCTGAAGTGGAGAGAGCAAGTAGCTGTGACAACATTTGAGCTAAAACAAGCACAAGAACGAGTGGCTCTGCTCAAACAGACAGATTTTGGGCCAATGAGTGCATTTAGTAAATGGACAAAGTAAAATGAATAGAATAGAATAGAATAGAATAGAATAGAATAGAATAGAATAGAATAGAATAGCTTTACTGTCATCATACATGGCATGACGAAAATATAGATAGCTTCCATTGGATGGCGCACTAACAAAGTGGACTAATAAAATGAGGTTTTAAACAAATTTTCATCAAAACACTACAACAAAAAGCATCTTATAGTAACTAGTGCTAGCTGGCCCACTGAATTTCTGCATACGGTAAATATTTCACAGAACTTTGTCAGTGGCAAAGAAAAGACATCCACGTCTCAGTACGTTAGGGTACCTCACAGGAGACATGCTGGAATACCTGGAAGAAATATTCAGCAGCAGAATAGGTGAGGTAGGGACCCACAGTGAGAGCTCGACACATTTCCATACAGTCAATCAGCAGTCCTTATTCTGACTAATTTCCATTTATGCCGGGTTATTGTACAAGGAGCACCGGCCTTCAGCAGACTGAGGACTGCACAGGGAGACATTTACATAGCAAAGACCCAATGAAGGGGTATTACGTAAGTTTCATACTTCATCCCAAAATTACCCACTCCATCTGTGAAAGCTAGTCAGAGACGATAATACAGCAGGCAGGTGATGGCTGAATGGAGCGAGACTGCTGACAGGTCACTTAATGTGAGTGCAGAGAGGAAAAAAAAGCTCACCTGAGGCTCTGAGAAAAGGAAATTAATGCAAATGTATACAAGAAGTCGATGTGAAGCTGCTGTGCTTACTATTAAATCAAACCACAGAGGAAAAATTAAGTAAGGAATACAACGTAGCGAGACCAGGCAGTCAGGAGCTCAAAGAGCATCCCTCTGCTCATATCTACATCCACCTGAGCCGTTCATTAGCTCAGGGTCACATCAAAGGCCTGATCCAGCTGAAGGGTCAAGGGTATTCTGATGGGAACGGTCTCAACACAAATTCACATCTTCATTCGGGTCACTCTTACATGAGGAAAAGCTGAAGCACTTAAATGCAGAGAATGCAACAATCTTTTGAGAAGGAGAATTCTTAAGAGGCTCAGCAAACAGGAAGATGCTGGCTTCTTTTCACCAGCGTCTCAGCAAAATGCACGCAGCTGAGGTTAACCGAGGGGAGTTACATAAAACTGAACTGAAAATGTTACTTCAGAGAGTTCATTCAGAGGCTTCAGATTCCAGAGAGCTTTTATATCAATGATGCACGTCTCGGAATCTGTGCCATTTAGAAAGTTTCCTGACCAAATTACTCCGAGTGATGCAAAATTTTTTATACAATACTGTTCAAAAGTTTAGGGGCACCCAGACAATTTCATGTTTTCCAGGAAAACTCACATTTTTATTCATGTTGTAACATAATTGCACAAGGGTTTTCTAATCATCAATCAGCCTTTCAGCACCATTAGCTAACACAATGTAGCATCAGAATGCAGGAGTGATGGTTGCTGGAAATGTTCCTCTGTACCCCTATGTAGATACTCCGTTAAAAACCAGCCGTTTCCAGCTAGAATAGTCATTAATCACATTAACAATGTCTGGACTGTATGTCTGATTCATGTAATGTTATCTTCATTGAAAAAAATAAGGACATCTAGAGTGACCCCAAACTTTTCAACAGTAGTGTAAATATATTTTTATCAACTAGGAGCAAAACGGACATCTTGCCACAGAGAGATGAGACATTTCTGTCAGGCTGCCAAGGACCAGCGCAAATGAAAACCAGAGCAGAGGGAATATTCATAGCACTTCAGGTTTAGGGACAGATGATGGAGTGTCTCGACTTGGAGTGGTAATTTTCTGGTTGCGTTGGCACGATGGTTGACTGCACTGACCCTGTAGCTTCTGGTCTGGAGTCTGCTTTGTAAAGTGTAGCTGTGAAACTCGTATTTCAGCACCATGGACAGCACCTCACACACTCAGCTTAGTGCAACATATGGATGTTTCACCTTTACACTGAACTGATCTGTAAGGCATGCTGGGCAGTTTGTTTCAGATACATCCTCTTCTCACACATTTCACATAGCAAGTGTCTGACTTTTAGTTGTCTTTCAACTGTTTGTGGCTCTTTTTATCTGAATGCTTTCAAAATCCCCTTGGACAATCTAAAAATGTGCATTGTTTTTGCAGTTTTCAAATGACATCTACCAACTCCTCGAACTAGTTCTGAGTTCCCAGCCTTTACCGTTACATTTTTTATCGTTTCCATTATTCTGTAATGCCTAGCCTAATTACAGAAGTCTCAGCTTTGTTTAAGCCATTCTCTCTATAAGAGAAAACCCAAAAAGCTGGTTCGAGGACCCTGATGTGATGATTTGTCATTTTGGTCAAATATCTTTTCAGATGTTGGCTAAAAGCAACCTCTTACAAGCGTTTCAAATATTTATTAACATTCTACCGACCACCCAATTGCTTGAGAAAACAATCAAAAACATTAATCATCCATGGAAGTAATCATTAACTGCAGCACTAAACCAGAAGTTCCAAAAGTTTTCTTCCAAAAAGGTCTCAGATCTTCATATATTTAGTGAGCAAATTAACAGTAACAAGAAGTGGGAAACTTCTAACAAAATAGGACAAGTTGAATTTAGCTTTTATGTCACTACAAAGCACACAAATTGCATGTTTTGTCTGCTCGCATTCTGTCTTAGTTTCTTTAGGTTCTGCAAGTACCAGTCCAGGTTGAACTGTTGCCGAACTTTGTAGAGATTTTGCATGAACGCTGACTCCATTTCCAGCTTCTGGATTTTCTCTGATGGGTGGTTGACGAGAAACATCGATTTTCTTTTCTTTCTGGAGAAAAATCTGTTTATATTGCTCTAAATTGCTTTCTGCGTGAACCTGCTGTGAGAATTATTTATACAGTTTTAGCTTTACTCCACATCATGTGTAACCATTACACAAAGGAACTGTGCAACTCCAGTTAAGGAAATACTGATAGATCTACTCAATATTTCTTTGATGTATGATCTTTTAATAGCAATGACAGTGCAAAAGAAGTTTCCAGTCCCAAACCCAAAGCCTTGAATTGGGAAAACTTTATCCAGAAATGCTGTCTTTTTTTAACTTGAAATATTACTGAAATATCAAACTTCCTACGATCTATTTCTGTTGACCAACCAGCCATTACGAGCCCTCCAAAGTTCAACAGCTTTCTGCTCTGTCTTAAGCCAGGGCTGTCCCAGTTAACCAAATAAACTTCTGTGCATTTGCAGACTGGGTTTGAGCTGATGTAAAAGCTGTCTGTCACATTACAGTCAGACTCTGGTGCAGTTTGTTTATAGTGTGTAAGCCAATCAGACAAGCTAAAGAAGTATTTGAAAGCTGGTATTTGATTTTAGCATGCAGCCACCGTAGATCAATCAGAATGTGAAGAGCAGTTTATTTTTTCACGAAGTGTCACCATTTCTGACAGACTCCATGAAGCTGAGCAATAAACTATGAAGAATCGCTTCATGCATCTTTGTGAGCTCATCAGAGGAGATTAATCAACACATATGGAGCAGGTAAGTGCTGCGTGACTTTCTGTCTGTTGAGGGAATTTGATGTCCCCATGAGTATTCTTTAAATACCGATGACGCAGGATGACGTCAAAAAAAACCTTTCCAATAAACAAATGATCTGTTTCTATAGCTCCTGGTTCTCGATTAATAAGCCAGCATGTAAAGCAATATGGTTGAAGACTACGAAGGCAGCAGGTTTTTCTTTTTCTTGGAACAGACAAAGCGAACCAAACTGCGTGTGTGACAGCACTCCAAGTGTTGTGGTTCCAGAAAATGAAATATTAAAAGAAAATACTTTCATTCATTGAAACTATCCAAATCCAAACGCCCTACTTATTTTGCAAATTTAAAGAAACATCAGCTGCCTGATTGCCAGTTGCATGTTTGATCTCTACCGGCTCCATGCTAAACAAATGCACCTTCGCTTTACTTTATTCTGTAGCAGTCACATCTCATCAGTGCTTGAACCTGTCTGTGAAATGACAAGTTGACAAGCAGCGCTCCTATCAGGCCAGAGCTGTCTGGTCATCCGAAGAGGAGCTTTGCACTGGAGTAAAAGTTAAGTAAGAAAAAGGGAGTGAAACAATGCTGGTAAATCAGAAACTTAATCGTCAGCAAACGCAAATCTTATCGATCGCGACTCATTTTGTACAGGATGAAGCTCTGATTTCCTCTCAATGAAGTTGTAGTTACAGGTCCTTGGATGCTGGCATTCATGAGGACGCTACATCACATCACACATCCCCCACCTAAACATAGTTATGGACCAATCATCCTCCACAACAACGGCACGTCCTGATGACAGCGGCCTTTCCAGGTACAACAATGCAAAAGCTGCTCAGGAATGAATAAAGAAACCCAACACGGAGCCCAGGTCATTGACTTTGCTTAAAAAAAAAAAATCCTCAGACCTCAATGCAATCAGCACAATAAGTCTGACCCACAGAGATACCACAGGAAGCAAAACATCCTTTGACAACCACTCAGTGCCAGACACCCTAGAACATGGACAGTGTTTTAGCAGGACGAGTGGGACCTACACAACGTTAGCCTAGTGCTTCTAATGATGTGGCTTGTGTCTATGATAATCAGAAGAAAAAAAAACCCTCTTATTCTGCAGACCCATGCAGAAACGTGTCCTCCTCGTACCTCCTAAGGATTACATCTCACCAAGGATGGAAGAGATCAATACCTGCAGGCAGAGAGAGTGCTGGAATCACACTGACTGATGACGGTGCAACATTACCAATGAAATGCATTTCAGTTCAGCGTTTTTAAGAAGCTTCACACATAATATATTAAACTCAGATCACTGATTTTGTTGTAAAACGCAGATTTAAGTAATGGAGTGTCAAGTTAATTTACTCTCTCCTTTCATCAGAACAGTGTTTTTTTAATGTTTGTTTTAAATGAACAGAAAATATGACAGCAAAAATCCAATAATAAAAAAACACCAATGACCGATATTTCACAGAGGGGATCCTGCTTCCTGTTTATCATATTTACATTTTGTTCTCTGTGGTGATGATTTGCCTGAAATCAACATTAGCTGCCATGCTGATTGTGAAATTAGTCATGGAAAACAGTAGCCTGGCCGCGCTAGACCCAGCTCTTAAGACACAAGGGTCTAGGAACGCTCGACAGGGAGGGAGGCGGGCTAAAAGGTTGTCTATCAAATCACTCTGCAGCAATTGGGTAGGTATACAACCAATCAGCGCAACGAATAGGCTGACGGAGTTCCTAGAGCGCCGGCGGATTGTGGCTAAGTCCCATTAGCTTCCCAACCAGCGGAGCCAACTGGTATATTAAGGATTTGCCATATCCCGTCGGCATAAGTCCAAATAAGTCTTTCTTCTCAGTGAAACACTTCAGTGCCGTCCTTTATTTATCTTTCAAGTTGAATTTTAGCTTCAAATCTTTAAGGGCTGTGGCCAAAGCAGAGTCGAAAGATAACCGTTTATTGTGCGCCGGTTGTTTCTGTCAGAATCGTCGCGCCGCTGTCGTCACTTGGTTACACCCACCTTCTGACTCTACACTTCATGGTGATTCGTCCGGCCAGTTTTAGGAGCATCCAACCTCGAGCCTTATGGAGGGTAACTAGACCCACCCTGGCAGAGAATTAAATTCGTTGCCGTGGGTTGTCTAGCGCGGCTAGGCTAGGAAAACAGAGGACGACACATGTCCCGTGTTCTTGACATGCTGAAAATTTCAAATCTGCTTCTGACAACTTCCCGGGCTTCTGCAGGCACATGTACACATTACCTTGGACCGTCTTTTGGAACATGCAAAAAGCTGATAAGATTTGTTGTCTTCTTTTAATTTGCTTTTATTCTAATTTTACTGTTTGATTTTAACTGGAAAGTACTTTGGCCACCTTGAGTGTTGTGAAGTGCTATATAAATTTTGATTGATTGATTGATAGCATTCAACCATGACCCGATTATCCAAGAGCACATTAATAAGCAAGATTTTTATTTATTAGCTGATAATGAATTTCAGGAGCACCCTATACTGTTTTTAAGCGCAACAGATTAGAGAGAGAATCAGCAAATTGCAAAATGCGACAAACAGGTTATTGCAGTTTGAATATTTTAAGCAGCCAGGATGCTTTCTTCCTAAAGAACCCTTGTGTTCTTTAAAGTCTCATCAAGTAGCACTTTTGATATTAGCATTTTACCAAATGACTTCTTGAGATGTGAAAGGGCTGCTATCTCAGCTAAACCCTCTGGCTGTGACAGGGCTCCAGAGTGTGATCGAAATCTTCGTGCGACTTTTCATCCGTTGTACTTCTGCACCACACATCTTTTGGTGGCCCGCCTTGTTAGCTTAAATGACTCTTTCAGCTACAGTTAATCTGACATTAGAACACCTTAAGTCACTCTTCTCATAGTAATTGTGGGTCATGCGCCTGTCTGACTTGCGTGCGCTGCAGTAACCGGGCAGACTGGAGGCTTCTGTGCTCAGCTGCTTTGTGTCGTCTACTGATGGAAGTGATTTGTACATGAAGCAGTGAAGCAATATTGGTAAATTACAGCTTCACAAAACAACCTGAGTTACATCTCGCCCTCTGAACTGCATTTGTTTTTGCATACACACTGGCTACACTGTGCCACCAATCACCACAAGTAAACGCTTAAGCTGTGGGAAACATTAGATATGATCAAACAGCCAACATTATGCATCGCATTAATTGCAAAGAGTGCAGCTTAAGTTGTACTGAGAAAAGAGCTGCTGCTGTTGCAACGTGGGCTTTCTGAATTGAACCACTGAAAAAAATTATCCTGTCTCGTGACGGTGTGTGGCCAGCAGAACGGCCCTCTCCCTGCAGCATTCGAGTGTCTGGCAGTGGTAAATTGAATCTTTGATCAACTTTATGTTCCAGATCATTCTTATTAAAAAGAACGGGAAACATTTGTTTGCACATTTATTCCTGCTCATAATAATTTGCATAAATTTAAGGAAATGTGTATGGGAACTGACCAAAAAAAAAAAAACAGCACAGTTGTGTTTAGTGCTCGGTAACTTCAGAATAACTCATGTATGGCTAGGAACGGACCACTGAAACATTAGAATGTGGCTAAGCTAATTATGGGCATGATCAAGTACAAATATACTATTCAAAAATTTGGGGTCACTTGTGGAGACATCACAAATCACCAGATCATCAATTTGATAATATAGTTCAGAATTAGGTTGCATGGTTTGTGCTGAAAAGCATTTGAATGAATATATAAAGAATTCTAGTTTGTTTCAACTGGAGTTTTTTTTTTAAAGCGGGAGCTCTAGAGCAGACAGCTGCATAGCGCCTGACCAGTAACATCCAACAAAGGCCTGATAGCCCATGCGGTGCATAATGGTGTTACTGAAAGAATCACATGAAGAGAATCGAGCCAGTTCCACTCATCACACAGCCAACAAGCGAACAGCAATTTCAAAGAAAGGTCACTCAGTTGGTACACTACCGTTATTCTTTGCCAGCCAATTCTGCACATGTTGCTCCAGGTAAACCGACACATCCCACCATGTAACCATTGGTGACATTTAAATGTGAGGCTGTCTACCTGACTCAGATGTGGCCCTTGCTCCAGCCAATTAAGACTGGTTCTTTCCCTCTGGCCCTGGAGACTTAGAGTGTTTAAGAATGTCACAGACTGCCCTTTAGCTAAGGCAGTCTGAGGAGGATGACATTTGAAATACAGTGTATGTACAAAGGATCCTTCCTTCGAACCAATTTGTTTTACTTTTCTACAGTCCAAAAGATGTTAAACAAGGATTCAGTTGTGCTTGCATGGAGCAAACAGTCCTATTTCCAATGATAGCCTGTCAGGCTTTGGTGGTGATGAGTGTCTAAAAATCACAAATGTATGATAACTGTGTCCTATATTGCAGACAGTTTGATTAACAACAGGCCTGTACAGGTACAGTCACCTATTTTTATTCATCTATACACTGCAAATACGCAGGCACAAAAAATGAACCTGTTGAGTCCTGCTGCTGTAAACTGACACCATCGACTCTTAAAGTAATTTCATTCGACAAACGGTGATGGAAAATGACCGTAGGCGTAGAATTTATTGAAATGATGATATAATATGAAATAGACACCAACCAGTGGGTCAGTGTGATCACCACTTAAGGAATGTATAATGTGTTTTTAAACTCCATCTTTGATCTGTCCTCTGTTTGAATGCATTTAAAAATCAGAATGGGAGTGAAGCATTTTAGCTTTTCTACTGAATATAAAACGGGCTCAACTGCAAAACTTCAGACAGCCGCATTTTTGTGATTTTGAAACATGGAAGTAAAAAACAAAGCAATCAGTTTTCTTCCTTAAAATATTAAATTCAAATTAACTCACTTCACAGTACCAATTGCAATTTGACAAAGTTGCCCAAAGTTTTGCCACAGGTCTGAAAAAAAAAAAACAGTTTTCTCTGTTACAGGGGCATCTGTCTGTGTCCATCCATGTTATGTACTGGAAATGAACATGCTACAAGCAAAACAGAGAGATTTCTGCCAGTTTGCTGGATTAGCCTGGTAAACTAATGGTCAGTACAACTCAGAATATCACAAGAAAAGCACTCAGCGAGCACAGTACTCCGCAAAGGCTGCTCAGTTGTATCATCTCCAGTGGATAAGTCACAATAAGTCTGCAGCGGTGGATTCGTCGTTGAATTGCAACCGTGTGAATGCGAGCAGGCAGCTGACGTAGCGTTCACTTGTTGTCATAGTTACAGTGACGCCGTGCTGCTATCTCACAATGATACAGAAATCTTTAACAAATCTGTGGATCCAGACTGTAAACTACATCACTGCCAAAATCTAATCAGATTGTCTTTGTGTCATTCTTCCCTGAAAATTTCATGCAAATCCATCTTCACATAACTTCACCACGTTCCCTAGCAGAGTAATGAGGCTTCAGCTTTGGGTCTTTGGCTGAAAATATTCCTGGCATTTTCAGCCAGCCAGCTTTTTCATAGCTTTCAAATGAAAAAGAGGAGTGCTGCCTGAAACAAAAGAGGGGTCAGTGAATTCTTATGACCAAAAAAACCCAGATGGGAAAATCACCCTTGCACAGCAATGAACTTCACACAGCTTTATACAAAGTATATTAAATGTCACATTAACACAATAAATGCAGCTGATGTTTTAGGAGCAGTGCCCATTGTGAGCACTGAACACCTCATTAAACAACACAATCTTCACCTAATATAGTGCTACATCAACAGGAGGCTGGCCTTTAATTAGGACTGAAAATTAATGTTACGTCCATTTTGCCATGACAATGTTTTACTACACAATGGTACTGAGAAATTAAAGCATAAAGCGCTGTGTTTTGGCACTGAAAAGGATGAGCTGGAGTAAATTCTGGCAACTGCCTACTTCACTGAGAGCAATGATAGAGAGTAGATAGATCTTGTTTCAGTAGGAGTTCACAGATGATGAATAATTAGCACATTAGTGGCATCAATTCTCAACTTGTCCATCTTCATAAGACGTCAATCCTTATACAGTAAAGAGACCGTCACAGTTTCAGCGTAGAACCACATATCATAATCTATTACAGCTGGGAAAACAATTTTTCAAGGTCCATTCCTGATAAAAACAAAAAAAACGTAAAATGTTACATTTATCCATGAGGCCAGCGCTGAATCCAAACCATCTATTCCCAAAGTTCATTAGATATTGAAAACATCAGCAATCATTCAATTGATCATGAAAATATGCTTTTCAAATACCACATTGTCTCCCTTCCAAAATATCACACATTATCCTACAACAGTCATGGTCAGTCGCTATGACTCAGACACAATCAGACAAAGACCGGGCCACACTGCTAACATAATGTACAATTTGCAGATTAATAATAGAAACACCATTTGCGGTAGCTGCAATAAATGAGGGACAAACCGAGTGTTATCTGGAACAATTACCTTTGGGATGTCTGGTTTATCTCCATTGTAAATGGGAGGATAAATATAGGTTCCAACAATACGAACAGTTTTATGCCACTTATCAGGAAAGAATACTACTTCCAAATCAAATTATAGCATTTAAACTCTTCCAAATGGCAACTGTCAAATGTGAGCTCAGCAGCTGAAACTAGGAATAGACAACCTGTCAAGCTTTGGTGTTTTTAACACGCCTTAACAGTGTCCTTTAGAGCAGGAGTGGGTTTTTGAGGCTACATCCACACTAATATATTTTCATTTTACAACACTTCACTTCCTCTATATTTACGTCGGGCATCAACATTATGGCAGCGTTCCAAATGCTGAAACGCTGCAGACCTCATTTTGAGGACTCTGGGATTGTATTTTAGTCTGGATAGGCAGAAATAGACTTTTGGAAATTATGGCATGGACAGCTTTGCTACACATTTATCATACCTTCATCACGTGACACTTTTCCGGATTAAAACAATGACATTCACCTTGAATGTGAGCGGTTAGCTCCACAGGTTTGATGATTCGCTGGCATTGCTGACCTCGCTGGCTATGCTAACAGCAGTTAACTCTCTAAAACCCAGAATCTGCTGGTTGGTTTAAATGACATGCTATCTTTATTTAAAAGAAAGTTAAAAATGACACCTTTTATCAAAGCCAAAAACTACAAGCAGGAACGATGGTCAGATTTTCACTTTTTCAGCAGTCCTTGAGCTAATTCTCTGTGATGTGCTGTTCAGTCTAGAAAATTAATCAAATCTATGCTTAAAATAGTAACATTTCATTTACCTCACTTCACTCTACATGTCTCATTTAAGAAATTGACAAAAATGAACAGTTTGCTCCAAATCCTCCAAAAAAAAAAAAAAAGGAAAAAAAATCTGTTTTTCTGAGGAAAACTCAGAAACCATGATTTGCAACAGTCAAGTATTAGAAAATGATTGGAATTGATTTCAGGGTTTTTCAGATTTGAGGACATTATAACCGTGTTTTACTTCACAAATAACATTTCAGTCCTCTCTACTTCTAGCCATAGTTGTGGTTTTTTCTTAGAGCTGCAGTGAAAAACGAGCGCACAGTGGGTTCAATTTCTGCATTTTATCATACTACTGCTATTGCCATGCTTCTTGTTGGTACCAATGTGTGCATGTACAGTGTACAGAAATGGTCATGTGAGGTGTGTTTTCTGGCAGGGTAGTTTGTACAGCGATTACTTCTGAAACAGGTTAAAATGCTTGTCTGCACAGAGAGGTTTCTTTTTTTAATATTATTGTCAAATAAAAATGTTTTTATTAATGCTTAAGAGAAGAGTTATAGCAACAGAAATCAATCGAGGTAGGTCTTAAACAACTGATTCTGCATTTATGAACATGTCAAAATTTTCAAACTGTAGAACTAAAAAAGACATAAGCAGACATAAGATGTTTGCAAAATCAGTAGAACGTATCTGACTGGATTCTTACTAAACATTTATCATACGTTGCCTTGGAAGCTTAAAGATATGTAAATGAAATGAAAAGATGAATGTTAAATGGATGCTGGTTTTAGCAGAATTCTGGGTCAGAAAAATTGTCGTAGGTAGGTGCAGCTCTGCATCTTCTTCAAGGCCATACATGTAAGAGAAAAACAAAAAGAAAGTGTATTTCCAGAGAGGAAAAGCACGACGGTTCTCAGACTGAGCTATTGCCTACAGCTACAGTTACTTAACCTCACAATCCATTTGAGTTAATAACCATGTGCACTGTTTTGCATCTCAGTAACAGGACTCAGTTCATCATTTAAAGCATGACCAATCACAGTGACATGCAGATCATTCAGTTATATGCAACTTAACAAAGTCCAGTTTACTTGCAGGGTCTCTACCCCATGTTCAAGATGAAGTTTAAAGAAGAAAAATTTAGAGGTGCTCTTCCATAAAGAGCAAAAAGTCTCTATTGCCTAATTACATAAAGTGTTCATAATGTGTTCTTACTTCAATAATTATTTGAATCCCCTTCTTTGTATATCCACTCTCCATCAACAGTCAAGAAGTATTTCATTTTGAAAAAATTAGATTCGTCCCATGTCATGGGGACAATATAGAAAAAATATGTGAAATAACATTTTGGTAGATTTCTTCATGAACTGATAGCAATAATATATATTTAAAAATCAGGGAGCAAAACCATGAGCTAGAAATATGCTCTGTAAAACTGAAGGAATTACAGAACCAGATGATTCTCTGCGCATTTGTCACAATGAGAAGAGATCATGCTGCATGTAATTTTATTCACTTTTTTCTTACATTTTTAGGGTGGATATAATATATAGTAATTCAGACTCATAATCACATGCAGTTTTTCATCTATACTTCCTAGTACATAATATCATATATTCAATTTTGGTATATCATAATAAGAAAAAAATCAAAGTAGGTAAGCGGTCACTCATCCAGCGTTCCCATGACAAAGTCCCATTACATGAAAAAGAAAATGATCACCTCAAACATGTGACCTCACTTCAAACTTGGACTGTGTTAGAGTTGAATTTGAGAATATATTTATCATAATCAAGCCCTAGGGCATTAACTGATTGTATATAGTGTCTTTATAGAATAATCTTCATTACATACCCACACACACACATCTTGCTCCTCTAGTCAGTATATTTCCACTCTTACAGCTTAGCACACCCCCTTGTGTAACTCGAGCTATTTCTTATCTTATGCTATGTTTTCGTTTCTGCTTGTGTATAAAATAAACTTCGTATGGGAGCAGTCTTTGTAGCTCGCACTAATGTGTCTTGTTACACTGTGCTGTTACCCTTGCAAGTAAAAAGTTACAGTCTCCGTGTCTTTCTGGTTCGGTGAATATCTTCATTTGATATGTGGGAGCTCTCAGCGGAGCTACACTCTGACATATAACTTGGTCCTTCGAGCCGGATCCGAGGATTCCTTCCCGACGTCGAGGAGAGCCGACACCGAAGTCTGTCGACAGCGATCGTCGCCAAGCAGCGAGATCTGAAAATCCTGGGACGTGAATTCGTGGCCAGGTCGGTGAAAGGAAAAGCGGTCCCTCGGCGCTGGGTGTGAATCCAAGGATCCGATCCAGGAAGTGACACCGATCAGAACCACGGGTGAGAAAGAGATTCCGCTAGCATGATAAAAGAGATTCCGCCGACATAAGGAAAGAGATTCCGTCGGCAAGGTGTACACAGGTGTGAGTGTAAAGATTCCGCCGACATAAGGAAAGAGATTCCGTCGGCAAGGTGTACACGGTGTGAGTGTAAAGATTCCGCCGACATAAGGAAAGAGATTCCGTCGGCAAGGTGTACACGGTGTGAATGTGAAGAGTGATTGAGAACTTCAAGCATATTATAAGGTCTAGAATACCTTGCTGAATTTCTGATTTATTATTTTCCTTGTTGTTGACGACGTACTGGTGACAAGGGGATTAAGGGCGAGCTAGACTCATAAAAACTAACACCGCTGCAGCTTATCTGCAGTAGAAGGATGTGTTAGTGTCCTCCCGTTGTCTCGTGCCAGAGAACTCAACAACAAGCAGCTATGGGACAAAAACAAAGCGTATTAGAAGGCGATGAGAAATTTATGGAAGGACATGTGGAAGAATCAGGAAAAATAAGTCAAAAAAGACGGAGAAAGAAACATACTTTCTCAGGCAAATTAGATGAGAGAGACATCTTAGAACTCCATATTAAAATAAAAACTGAAATCCTTCAGATAAAGAGTGAAAAAAAAAAAAGCGCAGAAAGGATGCCAATACACCTGGGAACCTAAGGAGCTGTTCGAGGGAGACCGAAGTCTGTGCACAGCCCCCTGAAACTAGGTTTGGGGACGAAAGCCCTCCGTGGTTGAATTCCACGTCGGCCGGTTAAAACCCTGTCCGGGTTCTGCGGGGTTCCAGGTTGACGGCATCCGAACAAAGCGCTTTAGGAAAGTGAAGTCCTGAGCTATGAGAAGCCAAAACTTACAGTAGGAAAGTGAAGTCCTGAGCTAAGAGAAGCCAAAACTTACAAAATGTGTGCATGTGTAAAACTGTGAGTGTGAAAGGACTGGTCAGTGATTGAAGCAGAGGACAGCCTGAAACCTATCGGTGTGAACATACGGCTGTTGTCAGTTGAAGTAAATCACTGAGTGTAAACAGTCATTAAGATTTAGGAGGACTTTGTGAAAACTCTAAAACGACTTTCAGTCCTGATATTGGACCCCCAGTGGAAAACCAGACTAGCTAATAGAGCTGGCCGAGGAGCTTGTTTTCCAAGGGCTGAATTTTGGCATATGACACATTGTTTCCCACAAATTCTAAATAAAAATAATTTTGAACAAAACAAAACAAAAATGGGAAATAATCAGGAAAAAAAATTCACTATAAGGCGATGCAAAATAAGCAGAACAGAACAGAAGCATCCAGATTCGATACAATTCTTGTCAGATTGGGAAAAGAAATATGAATTTAATAGCAAATTAATAGTAGGAGGCTGCACAGAGCTATTTACAGAATTAACTGCAAAACAACAAACTGATAAAAGAAATCAAAAGAAACTGAAAAACAGCTTCATTACGCAGAAATATGGCTGGAAGAAGCACAAAGAGGAAAAAAAAGAAATACAGCAACAAATAAAAAAACTGAGGCCTGTGCAGCCAGAGCAGAAGGTGATAAGACAGTGTACAAAAACACAAAGACAACAACGATGGCCTGGTGCATCAGAGGCTGAAGGCGCCGCGGCAGCTGAAGCACCAGATAAATGACCTCTTTCTTTATGGTCAGATTTGCTTTGTAACATTGATTATAGACACCTGCGATAGGGTCAGTGAAATAGGAATCTAATTTTCAGTTGTTCATATGTTTCGAGATTTGGGATTTTTCACTAACGAGCTGTTATGAGGTGTGTGAGATAATTGTTCCTGTAAGACCAAGACTGTATTCTTGCTGTTAATTCGTACCACAATGAGAACTCAGTGCTTAAAATGGTTTCTTTTCAGCTGCTTTTGCTTCAAGGTTCTTTTTATCTCTGGAATGCAGCTCAGCCTGGTACATTTCAAACACTTCACTCTGTATGCAGTATTAAGACCACAGGAACAATTATCACACGGTTCAACAGATCAAGCTAAAATAAAATTTCATGTTGATAAAGCATAGATGTAATAAAGTATAAATGTATTACTATATAAAGATATTAATATATAGATGTGGTTGCATATTTCTTAACGGACGAAAAAAAAAAAAAACTCTATCCCATGAGAGTGCAGACCTGAAAACCAGAGTAATAGAGCTAAACACCCAAATTACTACAACTTTTGCGGTTCATGAAACAGCCTCTTGGGTGGTGTGTAAACACCACACCCTCCACACATTTGAATGGAAAAGAAACCTGATCATTAATTTGTTTGTCCATATAGGATTACCCAGAATTTGATAAAAAAAAAAAAAACTGCCCAGTGATCTCTGGTCCACCAGCCCTACAGATGTAGGACTGATAAAACATTTTCCACCTGTTAAAGTACAAGCAGCCACTCCGTGTCGACCACAAATTTCTCAATATCCTCTGAAGCAATCAACGATAGAAGGTATAGGACCTGTTATTGCAGATATGGAAAAAATCAGGGATTATTGTGAATACGGAAAAGTGCGTTTGTAATACACCCATTTTCCCTGTTCAAAAAGCACATACAGGAAAATGGGGGATGGTTCAAAACTTGAGAGCGGTGAATGATGCTGTACGGCAAACTACACCTGATGTTCCAAACCCAAATACATTATTAAATGAAGTAACTTCAGATAAAAAGTGGTTTTCAGTTATAGATTTAAGTAATGCTTTTTTCTCTGTACCACTACATTCAAACTCGCACCACTAGTTCGGGTTTACATTTGAAGGTACACAGTACACCTATACACGATTACCACAAGGTTTTACGGAAAGCCCCCACATATACACTCAGGCTCTCAGGTGCTCCATGTCAACGTTTCAAATTCCAGAACACAGCCAAATTCTGTTGTATGTTGATATTCTTGTGGCTGCAGACACGCAGGAACACTGTAAACAGACAACGATGGCAGTGTTACGACACTTACATGAAACAGGTCATAAGGTTTCATTAAACAAACTTCAGTTGTGGGCTCCGCAGGTGGTGTATTTGGGCCATAATCTTTCAAAACATGGGAAGTCTTTCCTCACTGACAGAAAAACTGCAATCCAAAATGCTCCAAAGCCGCGAACAAAACAACAAATGATGTCATTTTTAGGACTTTGTAATTTTTGCAGATCCTGGGTTCCAGATTACGCAGTGTTCTCACAGCCACTGCAAGATTTAATATATGGCATGAACATGTCGTTAACAGATGAGATTATTTGGACTGTACAGGCTGAGGAAGCTTTTAAAAATCTGAAATTAGTAATAATAATAATAATAATAATAATGATTGTGTAGGTTATGCAATAACAACAGTACCTACGGTCCTAAAAGCAGAACGCCTGCCACACACGTATTCTGCACAGACGGCTGAACTTCTAGCAGTCATTAACGCTTGTAAGATGTTTGAAGGGAAATCACTTAACATTTACACAGACAGTCACTATGTGTGTTCTTCTATCCACCGTTTCGCTCGAATTTGGAATAACAGGGGCATGAAAACCTCTGGTGGGAAACCTCTTGCACATGCCTCTCTGTCGGAAAATCTTCTCTTAGCGATTCAGTTTCCTGCTAAATTGGCGCTGTGTAAATGTAAGTCTCACCTAAAGGACGACTCCGCCATAACACGGGGTAATAACCTTGCAGATGTTGCTGCGAAACAAGCTTCATTTGGCACACAATGTTCTGAGAATGACCTTTTCCTCTCAGTAGACCTAAACATCTTGGCGGACGCACAAAACACTGCTCCCACGGCTGGACAAGCTTCTTGGCTCAGACGTGGAGCTGTTTTGCAAAATGGCCTTTATCATACTCATAATAAGCCCGTTCTTCCGCGTTCTCTGTTCCCCACAGCCGCCCTCGTGAGCCATGGTCTCACCCATGTCTCAACAGGAGGGATGGTATGCATGGTACAGAGACAGTTTTTCTCTGTAAACTTTTCTGTCTTTGCCAAGGAATACTGTAGGAATTGTTTAATTTGTTGTACGAACAATCCGCAAGGAAATATGAGACCAAAGAGAGGGCAATTTCCTCCAGCACAACACCCCTTCCACACAATTCATATGGGCTTTATTGAGCTAACAGCATCAAAAGGACTAAAGTATTGTTTAGTGGTTGTAGATGTGTTTTCAAAATGGGTTGAAATATACCCAACCAAAGATAACAGCCATAACTGTAGCAAAAGCTCTCTGCAACCATTACTTTCCAACTTATGGTATTCCCGCCATAATTAGATCAGATAATGGTACACATTTGTAAATGCAATTATGACACATTGCTCACAGGCATTGGGTTTTTCACTAAAAAATCACTGCGCATATCATCCACATTCCGCCGGCCTTGTAGAACGTACGAATCAGACAATAAAGAACAGGCTAGCCAAAACTATGGAAGAAACCAAGAGGCCTTGGCCAGATTGTTAATCCTTGGTTAAATTGTGGATGAGAATTACGCCTACAGGAGACACAACAATAACACCTTTTGAGATAGTGGATGGGAGACCTTTTCCACTTCCACAAAACAATAATCCACTGAATCATAGTGAGAGAGAAGTAACTTCAGCAGATTGGATGATGCATATGTTAAAAACGAGAGAAGTTCAGAGTTCCAATAATCTGCCAGAGTGTTCTTCTCCTTTGTCTACACAGAAGCTCCAGCCTGGAGATTGGGTCCTGATCAGAGTCCTGAGGAGAAAGAATTGGAAGTCGCCTCGGTGGGAAGGGCCGTATCAAATACTGCTGACGACACCCACGGCAATAAAAATTGCTGAACGGCCTTCGTGGATCCACCAATCGCACTGTAAGCTGATACAACTGGAAGCCGAGCCAGATCAACCGACGGGGTAGCGGTGGAAGTCCGATACAAAGGGGTCAGTAGCACAATAGGGTGCTGACGTCTCAATCCGGTGAAGAACCCAACTAATCCGCGCCCGACTTTAGAATGGCTCTCTGGCGACTTCTGCTAGTCGCAGGGGTGACTTTGTCACTCCTGTGGTTCCTCTTCCTCTCTCTCTCCTCTACAGGAACTCACAGGACTAAAAGGACCCATGAACACTCCATGGCAGCGACTTGGGAACAGAACTTCTGGTATAAAGCTATGAATTTTACAGCACAACAGAATAATGTCACCAATTGCTACGTGTGCTTACAATTACCTCATCATGCTACTTAATAAATCAGAAACAATGTGTATATTTGGTGAAAGCACACTCAGAATGCTAAAGCATTTCACTGGTAACATGTCATACTGGTTTCCAAATTGTACTATTCATGAGGAAAAATGGCTGGATCCCACTAATTTTTCACAGGCTAATTGCATCCATATAATATCACTTTCCAGTAACTCGTCTACTATCTTATCATCAGTTCCCTTTATTGCAGGATTTAACACATCTTGGTGGTTTTCTGAAGATAAATATAGGACTGGAAGAAACATAACAACCTTTAATCTCGGACCAAAAATCTCCACTCCACCCGAAATGATGTGGCAATGTGGAGGACTTCTTTATTGGCATTTGCCATTTGATTGGTGCAGTACTTGTACCTTAGTTCATTTGCAACCTGCTGTAATTGTCATTACTGACCAACAATTGGAGAACAGGACATATATACACACACACCGAATCCAAAGCCGTGAAACTAAAGAAGAACAACAACCTGCTTTCAGTAAACCAAAACGTTTCCTTATGTCTTTAGTTCCTTCATATGGTACATCAAGATTATCCGCAAGTGTAAATAAACTTTGGTTTTCTCTCAATAATCTCACTAACGCACTAATCGACATAACTGATCAGCTAGAAAACGATTCTGAACTTAAGGCTATCAAGCAAATGACACTCCAAAACAGAATAGCTTTAGACCTTCTTTTAGCAGCACAAGGAGGAGTTTGTGAAGTTGTTAATGACCATTGTTGTACATACATCCCTGATCACAAAGGCAATTACACTTTAATCAGACAGAAATTGGATGAGATTAAAATAGACATTTAAGAAACCAAGACAAAGGTATTTTTCCAGGCTGGGATTTTACCTCTTGGTTTACATCTGGTGGTATTTTTCAGACTATTAAAAGATTTGTAATTATAAGTATATGTATTTTGTTACTATTTTGCATTTTTGCTACCTGCATTTTACCATGTTTGAGATCCATAATTTCTAAAATGATAACTACTTCTATTATTGCTTATGCTGCACTTGAAATGGAAGAACCACAATGTGACTCTAATGATGAGAATGATGATGTTGAAGTGTAGTTTAATGACGTGACAGCAGAATATGTTTTTACAAGATGTTGTTAACTGAGCTTTACACTTCTTGATCATGATAAACAGGAGGGAATGTTAGAGTTGAATTTGAGAATATATTTATCATAATCAAGCCCTAGGGCATTAACTGATTGTATATAGTGTCTTTATAGAATAATCTTCATTACATACCCACACACACACATCTTGCTCCTCTAGTCAGTATATTTCCACTCTTACAGCTTAGCACACCCCCTTGTGTAACTCGAGCTATTTCTTATCTTATGCTATGTTTTCGTTTCTGCTTGTGTATAAAATAAACTTCGTATGGGAGCAGTCTTTGTAGCTCGCACTAATGTGTCTTGTTACACTGTGCTGTTACCCTTGCAAGTAAAAAGTTACAGTCTCCGTGTCTTTCTGGTTCGGTGAATATCTTCATTTGATATGTGGGAGCTCTCAGCGGAGCTACACTCTGACAGACTGTCACATGTCATGTCCCATGTGAACAAGCCGCAAAGCCCTTTCTTCAGAGCAATCGCCTACTGAGAGGCTCTTGGCAGATCTCAAGGATCTGCTTTGCACATTTTCCCCTGCTGGAAGCAGAACTCTGACTCCATTAAAGATCATTATCCAAGCAGGAGGTGCAAGGCTCTCAGAAATAAGTAATCACTTCACCGGCCTTGTAAAGAAAAGTACATACAATTCAGACAAATAGATAGTGATTATAGCATATGGAAGGATCTGAACAGTAGCCTAAATGGCAAGCTGGAAGTCTAAGTAGTTAGAAGCTCGTTTTGCTTGGATGATTTCATTGCCATTGATTGTCATGCTAGACATGTTAATGACTGTTAACTGATTAATAGCATGAAGAATTTAATCAATTAAAAACACATTAAATCACAAGCTAGCGGAGGAGCAGATGGATGTCACAGATCTAATGTGGATTTGCCGTAGTACCCAGTGGCTCCACCAGGTGGAGCCTCACACAGCTTAATGAGATGGAGTTACAGGTGTGTTTGTTGACTGACTATGAGGGCCACAAGAAACAAACGCAGCTCCCTTCTGTGTAACTGCTGACTGTGGCAGTTATTTTAATGAAGTCTGCAGCATCAAGGTGTGAAAAAGATGCCTTACAGTTGTCCAGTGTAGCTAGCTACCTGAAGCTGATGCTAATGCTAAGCTATGTTCAAACACACAGGCTAGGAGCTAAATGACTGTCAGCAGACGTGATTGTAACAAATCAGGAGCAGTAGGACTAACATTTAAACTAAAGTGATGAAGCGTATCAACAACGCTGCTCTCAGTATAAACATAATTTGGATGTGGAAGTAACTACTGACAGATTTCATGGACTGACAAAGTTGCTGCAACAGTATTTGAGGACATCTGTTCCAGCTGAGCAGCTGTTTCCAGCAGCTGGACTAACGTTACCTAAAGTACATTATGTACAGTATATCAGCTGTGGGAATTATTTTGATATCAAATCACTGTGAAAAGATTAGTTACTAGGTCTCAGAATTTAACAGCTTAATTACGATTAATTAATTTTAGAAAAATATAACATGTTAAAAAAATAACACATTTAATCGCATCTTTCTCCGTTCCCTATTTTCTGGCACACCAGTAACACTGATATATGCTCCAGCCCAGTCGGTGCAATAATGTATCTAAAGTCTGTTTGCCAGCTGCAAAGAAGATGCATAGGACGCTCTCAGTCCAGAAATGTCAGACCAACATAGCAGCTCAGTCGCCAACTGTCTCTTTTATTACAACCACTGTCCAGTAAAAAGTATTTCTGAAAGCATTTGAGGCGAGAAATAAGCTGCTGAATCTGTCCTCCTTTTAGTTCAATGACAGCTAGTTTAGGCAAATAAAGTCAGTTTCGTGATGCGTCAGACCTCCGTTCCTCACGTCCCATTTGCATAAATGAAACTACTTTATGCAAATGAGCTCTGGGGTGACACACCATAGTTAGCTACACAGTCCTGGTACCAGCAAACGGTGTAGCCAGCCCACAATAGACCACTTTTCAACACTTTGAAGGTGCTCGAGCATACAAAAAGTCTTAAAATGTTGAATATAATTAGCCTAGCCGCACTAGACAACCCACGGCAACGAATTTAATTCTCTGCCAGGGTGGGTCTAGTTACCCTCGGTAAGCCTCGAGGTTGGATGCTCCTAAAACTGGCCGACGAATCACCATGAAGTGTAGAGTCAGAAGGCAGGCGTAACTAAGTGACGACAGAGGCACAACGATTCTGACGGAAACAACCGGAAACAACTAGCCTAGCCGCGCTAGACACGGCAACGAATTTAATTCTCTGCCAGGGTACAACTAAAACGACAACAGTCATTGAGCTCCATTAGCACCGACTCTGAATAATCTTTCTGTTAACATGTCTGTAATATACTTGAACTTCACCCATTGACTGTATAAATAAATAAGGCTTCACCGAACTCCCGCATCCTCTGATTTCTGGCGCTCTAGGAACTACGTCAGCCTATTCGTTCCGCTGATTGGTTGTATACCTACCCAAGTGCTACAGAGTGATTTGAAAGACAACCTTTTAGCCCACCTAGCTCCCTGTCGAGAGTTCCAAGACCCTTGTGTCTTCAGACCTGGGTCTAGCGCGGCTAGGCTAGAATATAATGGCTACAATTGCATTTTGAGTTTTAAGTAATCTGTGAATGTAGTAGACAGATGAAAAATGCACACATAAATATAAATGAAACAAACATTTTTGCTGTTTAAGTTCACTTATATGTCTATTCATCGATTCAGTCGGAGACCAAAATTTATTTCAAATGAAAAACTTTGCTTCTTGTGTCAATTATTGCTATTTGACAGAAATGCAATTATCACGAGGAATGAAATACAAAGCCTCTAATTAATTACATTAATTTTTTTAATCGTGTCCCACCACTATTAGTAACATTACAGGTTATTTACTGTGGAAGATTGTAGCTTGTTGAATGTGTTTAACATTTTTTTTGTTTAGTTGGGCCAATAACTGAACAGCACTTTTAAATGAAGTCAGTAAATCAATTTAATTTTTAATTCTAACAACTGTCTTTAAATTTCTAATGTAAGCAAGCCAGTTTATTAGTTAACAGTAATTGTCAATGGTTGAAAAGGTATAATCTGCATATAGAAAAACGCTCACTGACTTTTATTCAACTTAAATATTTCCGTAAAACATTCACTGAATTTCATTCATGTTAACAATTATTCCCGTATTAATTGTTAACACGGCCGACTACCGGTTAAGGAAATGTTTAAATTCTTCCAAAGGCTATGCATAGGAAACTGGATTGAAATTACAATTTCACTTCAAAGCTCTATTATGTCTTACTCAAATACAACACTAGCTCTAACAAACAAAGCACTTCTAACAAAAATCATCACATCATGTTACAGTTTACAGCATAAGTTGCAAGGATTTTTCTTCCATAGCTACGGCATCATAGGATAAAACAGTATGAAAAGGTTAGTGAAACAACAACTAAGCATTACCTCAGGCCACACAAAAAAGCACTGCCACCTGACACATGTAAATATCTAAAACATATAAAGTGAATACTGTTGTTAAGCAACTGACTGCTAACTTTGGTGTTGAACCCAGATCTTCTGCTTTGGTTCCAGAAATAAAACAACCAAACTCAAAATGCTGTTTGTATTTACATATTTCTAACAACTGAAAATACAGCCCCGAACCACACCTGTGTTTGGATAAAGACAGTATTTCATGTTTTAAATCACTGTTTGTTCAACATTTATGTTCTTTTAAAACCATTTTCCACAAGCTGCAAGGACAGTAAAGCCTGGGGGTGTTTTTTTTTTTTTTGATCAGATAAATCTGGTATAATGATGCAAGTTTGCTGAAAATGAAGTCATTTGCTTTAATCAACAAAGCTTGCTATGGGGACTGTTGGTGTTTGTTTCTCCAATGTGGAGCGATTACATTACAGATGAGTGCTCTTATTCCCTGCTGTGAGGTTGCAATGGAAATACATTCTAGTAAAGCAAAATAGTCACTGCTGAGATGAGAGTATCCGAGTGTCTTGTTTACTGCACATGTATCCTTTGTTTTTTGCAGTCTATCATATTATTACAAGGAAATGATTTAAAAAGAGGCATGAATGTATAAACTACCAGAATACATTTCTGCACACTTCTTGGTGATCCTCCTCTTTTACCCAAAACAGCACTAGGCAGAAGGTAGCAGTGATAGTTTAACCCATTCTTACCTCTTTGTCCATGCTGTCGAGGTCCTCCTTGCAAAGTGTGTACAAAGGCATTATATCTGACATGCTCGGCTGCCGTTTTCGACGAGACGGTCCTGGGTCGCCGTCGCCTTGACCACCCCGAGGAGCCTCTTCTTGCTGACTTTGTGAAGTTCCCCTGAGGTACAGCAACCAACAAAAAAAACAAACAGAAAACACTATGAAAGCAATCAGATTAAGGCCAGCTATGCAGATGTACAAGATAATCAAGTGAACAATAACAAAGGAATATTTCGGGAAGATTATATAAGGAAAAAAGGCCCTAAAGTAAAAGTTCAATTAAACTAAAGTGAATATACCTGTGATCACTGACATACACATATGAAATCATGTGATCAAAACAAAACTGAATGCATCTTTGACTTCCTATTAGCCTACTTGCATGAACATAGTTATAAAGACAGCTGTGCACATCAGGATTTTATCAGTTTTAGACCTATGAATTTTGTCTACATCATGGCTCCACAAGGAAGGGAAAACACCAGAGTCTAAAAGTTGATTTCGAGATTTCACAAAGATAAAGAAAGGATAAGTAGTCATCGGTAAAAACAAAATAATCAAATCAGACATTAGCCACCATAAATGGCATCCAAGAAAAAGATTACCACAGACAATTCATAGTCCTGACACTGAAGCACAGAGGTGAGAGTGTGATGATATGCTGCTACATGAGTGGAAAAGATTTTAGGCAGACAACATTTATAGATGGCACCACAAACATCTGCAGATAAACCAAAATATTGGCTGACAAGAGGACTCCCAGTCTGCAGAGGTTTAGCAGAGGAGAAATATTTTTAGTATGATCCAAAACACAATGCCAAAGTCACACAAGTGTTTCTAAAGAAGGAAAAAGTAAAACTGTAGCCTGACAAAGTACTTTGCCTGACTTGAATCCAATAGAACACATATGAGATATTTTAAAAGAAGAAAGTGGAGCAACACAACCCCTCTGGCAAAGACCGGCTGAAATGACTCAAGAAGGTTGGTAGCCTCCATGCTGAGCAGGATTAAGTCGTAGTAATGAAAAATTTACTGATTTTTGTTGTATTAAGTTGCTACTGTGGGGCCTGTATTTTCAATATAGGAAGTCTAAACTGCTCGCTTCACATTTTACATAAGAGCATATAACCTACTAGTTAACTTATAAGTAATTCAAATACTATAAGTTCATACAGGGGAAAGTATTAAGGTGATGTTCCATATGAACATACGGTACTTCTGATGTATATTGTGTGCCTGAAAAATTCATGCTTATTTACATAGTCTAGACTTATATATTTTTCCAGTCACACATTGCTATTGTAGCGCCATTTGTTTCTGTATTACAATAATCCTTACAGGAACTGCCAAGGAACAGAATTCATTTGCAAACACTGTACATAATGAGCACACATAGTTCATAACAACAAAGAATGAAGGTTGAAACTGGAGACCAATCATGAGAAGTGCACAGTCTCTCTCTCTGTAACAAGGGCCCAGTAGATATATATGCAAATGGGAAGAGGATGTTTCCACGCTTCCTCTTGGCAGTGTTTAATTGAACAGATCTTCTTTGATGATTCTGTCCAACTTCATGCAACTCCCTGAAAACTAGACAGTGCCTCTAATCCATGAATAAAATGGGCCAATTTTACGCTTGAGATTATTAATTAGGGAGTATCATCACAGATATATTCAATTTATAACCATTTTAAGCTGCCGTTCAGAGTTGAAGTTAGGAGTATGAATTTCTCAAGAGCTATTTGTAAAACAGTCAGGGAAAAGCCTCCCTGTGACTCCCCAATGACAGAAAAATATAAATACAGAGGACAAGCTCTTCATTAGCATTGGTGACTGACAGATAAATGACAAGGAGAGCAGAAGATCACAGAGGTGACTTTGAGGAACTGTGAAGCCTTTCTTGCACCTGCCACATCATTCTTGTCAAACTGGAGGCGGAAATGAACCGAGCTCATGTCTGGAAAATCAAATGACTGGCTGAATAAAAAAAAAAAAAAAAACACTTTTTGGTGTTCTGAATTCTATTCTATTAAAGATGCAACAAGCAGACAAAATGGTTCACATCTTACCTACGAGATAGGGATTACTTTGTCTCAAATGGTAACTACAAGTTCGAGCAAACAAAGATGATATGCGAGGTTCCTCAGGGGTCCATTCTTGGTCCTCGTCTATTCAATATCTACATGTTGCCCCTTGCTCAGATAATAGAATATCACAACATCTCTTACCACACTGATGCGGATGACACACAACTTTTTATTTCAATGTTATCACATGACTACAGTCCTTTACTTGCTCTCAGTAAGTGTATCCATCAAATCAGTAAGTGAATGTGTTGAAGTTTTCTCCAGCTCAATGCAGACAAGACTGAAGTGATTGTATTTTGCCCGAAAAATGAAAGGTCAAAGATCAGTTCTCCATTTGACTCCATGTCTCTAAAAGTTACAAATCAAGCCAGAAACTTTGGTGTCATTATTGACTCATACTTGAATTTTAACAACCGCATAAAAGCTGAAAATAAATCTGTCTATTATCACGTGAAGAACATTGCTAGAATCAAGGGTTTCTTTGCTAATGCATTTATTTTCAGTAGGTTTAGGTTAGATTAGTGTAATGGTGTGTTTACAGGTCTTGACAAGAAATCGATCAAGCAGCTGCAGCTGATCCAGAATGCTGCTGCCAGAGTCCAAACTAACGCCAGGACCATAATACACTGGTCCTCAAATTACGACACTGGCTTCCTGTTAGTCAAAGGATAAAGTTCAGAATCTTACTCCAGATCTACAAAGCACTGAATGGTCCTCGACCAAAACACATCCTGGACAGCTTCATATGAAGTTTCCAGAGCCCTCACGTCATCAGGGACAGGTTAACTGTGTGTTCCCAAAACCAAAAATAGTGAAGCAGCATTCAGCCTTCAAACGTTGGAACAAACGTTCTGAACATCTGAGGTCTGTTCAAACTGTCAGCTCTTTTAAATCAGACCTGAAAACCACATCGTTCACTGCAACTTTCTCTCAGATGGACAATCTATTTTCTTGACTTTTAATGCATTTTTATTGCTTAATTATGTTCTATTTCTATGATTTTAATGTATGATCTTAAAGTATACAAATAAATTTGCCTGACCTTGCCAAAAGAAGTACAACAGACGCTCCGAGGCTCATCTAGGAGCTAAAAACTATACACTCTGTGGTTTATAGGCATCCCCAGCCTCCAAATACCATCAACTGATTCAATAAAAGGCTTGTTGTAGAGTTTTATTGTTCCTCAGTTGATAGCTGAAGACGCTGTAGCTCTCCATTGGGAGTAATAATGCACAGTATCATACACCAGCAGCTGTTTTCGTTTACAGAGAAGGTATGGATGGAAATGAGGGCCAGAGGTCAAATCCATACATTTAAGATCTGTTATGAGCGATTCTGAGGTCAGCACTGAACAGAAATCCCACAAGCATAATTCCTACTATTTTTCATGCTTGTCATAGTATTGTATGACACCCAAGGGTCAATATTTCTTCATTGGATGTACATCAATCACATGTAGAAACATGGTAAAGATGTGAAACCCGATATCGGAAGATTATGGTGGATCACTCAATGAAATGACGGAATTGGAGGTAAATATGTCTGTGGCACTCCTGGTGTTTCTAGCCCACAGTAGTGAAGGCAGCTAATACCAGATTTAAGGATAACCCAGAGCACAAAAAGTTAGTTTCTGAAAGAAAAAACCCATGACTGTCAACAGGTAACAAACATATAAAAGCCTTCCTCATGCAGCTATTAAACATACAAAAGCATATTAATCTATATTAAAATTCTTGCTGTTTGCCTTCTCCACAAGTAAAATTTCTAAAAATGCTACAGTAAATATGACAAGTGTTTTATCATAAGCATCACGATATTTGAAATAAATGAAATCTTGCGTGATCTCCAGTATTAAATCATTGCATTATTATATAATTAACCCAACTCGTGCAGTACCTGAGACTAGACTGCTCTCTTTGATCAGAGAGCGATGAAGACCCTGACGCCTGGACAAGAGGCGGTGAACGTGACAACTGAGGGCCCCTGCGGATCAGCTTCCCTGTGACGGGGTCATATGTTCGAACTTCTGGAGCTGGTGGAGGAGGTCTGGGGTGGATGGGAGCTGGGTGGAAAATGGTCTTCTGTAGGGAGCCTTGACTGTCAGAAAAAGCTGCTGGACTGTTGCTCCTTCAAACACAAGAAAAGAGATCTCAGAGTGGGCATTCTCTCCATGATGAGGAGATTTTTAAGGTACTCCTGTCAGTATGTTTCAAGCTCTCATCTCCCAGGCTCAGAATGGCCTGTGAGACCACAGCTGCCTTACCGTGGTGTTTTAGAGTAATCCTCCTTCAGTGGGTACAGCTGCTCCTCCACTCTCTCCCAGCGCTCTAGACTGCTCCACAGCCAGTCAGGGTTGACAACATGAAGGTACTTGTAGCCTTGGGCCTGACGAACCTTTTCGGTACCTGGTTGACAAGGATGAAAGAGAATGGAAGCGAGTTCTGACCTTGCAATCAAATGCTATTACAAAACGCACACACTCTGTATCTGCTGAATAATTCAGATCAATGTTCTCATTTTCTTTTCCAGAAGAGAGAATAATTACTTGCTCAATGTTATTAGAAGGATAACAAGGAAACTTTGTCTTTTGGAGCCCCTGTCATTTCATCTGTCTGCCAACTCTACGCTTTTCTTAGAAATTCCAACAGCAACATTTGTTTTGGTGAAGTCCACTGAGAGTAGAGTTTCTACTTGAATAATGCCATTGACATCTAATTGAATCTTTGGGCGCAGAAGCTCATTAACCCCAGGTTATTTTAGATATGCATGGCTAAAAATCAAATACTTGTTCATACTTACTATCACTATTTTAGCAAATCCGCTGTTCAGCTGATGTCCAATACTCAGATTGCAGTAAATTGATTTTTATCCAGATCATTATACTAATTATTGTTCAATAGTTCAAAACTAATGTATGCATGTCAATAAACTGAAGTCATTTTTTCACAATAATCTAAATGTGCTGAAACAAAACAAACATCCAAGTTGAAGCCCCTGAGTAGACGGACTGCACAGAGGAGTCTACAGACGTGCTAGTGGTTCTGTGAGGGTGCAGTTTGTGATATATGGTAACTACTGCCAACATGCACTAGATCCAGAGTAATACCATCTCAGATTAGCATTGGCTAATTAGCACTATAAATTAAGTGTAACGCAAGTTTCATAGGAATGCCATTAGTTTTGCAGGAAACTGGTAGCAAATCAAAGATACTAAACAAATAGAAGCTATGATGTGCTGGCACAAAAAAATTAAAAACATAAGGGAATCCCAACCTACTGCAGTGTAAAGGGGATCACTGTCACTAAGACTCACCCTCTAATGACCATAAGCGATTGGCTAAAATTTCCTGACAATGCATCCAGCAGTTGTTGAGATATTTCAGTCTGGACCAAGGTGGACTGACAGACATTGCCAGGCTAGCAGCATGAGTCAGTGTCACACTGAGCATGAAAACGGTGCACATGGTATCCCCAGATGGACATCCCAGATGTAGGTAGAAGATGGCTGCTCCAGGTGACTCATTTCTATGTTTACTTTTGGTTAGACTCAAAAACATACTTTAAAAATGATTCATGTGTGAATTCTGTTTAGATCTTTTGCAATCCACGTACGCCGTTTCATGGAGGGAGCAAAGTTTCCCTGAGCCAAAGAGACACAGTGTCCACACTGATAGGAAATACAGTGGAAAGAAATAATCTGGAATTAATATTTAAAAATATTAACAACTTTAATGTATACAGAAGGAGGACAGATGGGATGAAAAGAGCTCAGGGGAGCAGTGAAGGGATAATGGTTGTTAAAAGTAACAATTAATCAGTCAGTTACCTTGGAGAGATGCATGTGATGAATGTATGCCAAATTTGCTGTACAGGCCACACAACAGGCCTTTTCAGCACTTACTTCCAGACTAAGTGACCCACTGTTCATATCGACCTGATTCCATCTCTGGCTGATTTTTATCTCCAGCTGATGAACGAGGCGAGTGATTGCCAAGTGCTGCTCTCAGCAGGGCCGGCTACCAAGGCAACGGTGCCACGTCCTGTGCTTGTTTTCAAATGATAAACTGGATTCCAGGCAATACAGGCGTGAATCCACTTTTGGTGCATTTTCTGAGCAGGACAGCAACAGCTTTGACAGTTTGAGAGAAGAACCAGAGTTGCTTGCATTTTAAAAGTAACATTATAGCCATTTGATTTAAGTTTCTCATCATTTGGGGAAAAAAAAAATCATTCAAACAGCCTCGAGAAGTTAAGACAAAGCAATGTCTTAATGTTAGTATAAACACAAGTCGTAATACAGTAAACTGCATTTCTGTTCTTCAGCTAGTTCTAATTACAGGGAACTTTACTATCTCAAGGAACTGTGATGAAATGGAATTTATATTTTGTCACAATTATGCAGAACTTCAAAACAAGCTGCCAACTGTGTTCATATCTGTCTTCACTTGTACAGCTTAATTATGAAAACAGACATAAAACAGGAATAAACATTCATTATATTTAAATGTAGTAATTACGTGTCTATATGGCATTTTGGTATTGATATTGGTGGGGTTTCCACTGTTGCTTTGGATTGCCTGGCCAGGCACATGGGATTCTCAGGAAACAACATATACACATCATCCAGCGTAACTGAATCTCATTGATCACTACGTCACTGTTTGCTCGTCACGTTCTTTGTACAGTACCAGAGCTATATCAAGTTATTGTGAATGCAATGAAAACATCCTTGTGCTGCTTCACAGATACCACTCACAGGAATGTAATCGAGGTCTCAACGGTGGTGGCTATTAAAGTACATCCGAAAGTTCCTAACTTGTGATGACAGCACGTTCTCCGACATTTATTCAAGCCTCACATTACCCTTCTTGAATTCTAGCATTATTAAAGATACCACGATTTGTATCAATCACAAATATCTTCAGCACATTGCTATAAGAATATAACTATATTTAAAGGGACAAAATGAAAATACAAAGTTTGGAAAAAGTATTGCAGAAAATCCAATTTCAGTCAGGCTTAAAAACACAGAGATAAATTGTTACAGATCAAATCACGTTGTCAAATCTGACACTGCTAAATGCTACGACAGGATGCATGTCTGTATACATACCAGCTCTTGCTGCGATGAGATGTGTTGTCCGATTGGGGTCTTGGGAGCTAAAAACCAAATTTTTGCCAATCTTGGCCCCAAGTGCTTTGGCATGGTAGAATTCACGCGTCCTCTCCATGGGGTAGTTGGTGGGGTATAGACCGCTGAATACTATCATCGTTCCCTCTAGCGTCTTGCTCTTCAGCTCTGGGACAATCTTGCGAATGTCTGGCGTTTCGGGGGCCTCCTTCCTCTGATAGGCTTCGTAGCGGGAGTAGTACTCTGCGTGGATCCTTTCCAGCACTTCCTCCAGGTAGATCAGGTGGTCATCCTGGTCATTATCGGCTTCTTCCTCTTCTTCCTCCTCATCTTCCATACTCTGGTCCAGCAGCTCCTCTCCCATGGTAACCCCAGACAGTTCACTGTTTTGTGACTCTGTTTCGGGCTCTTTCCTGTCTGAGCAGCCATTTCCGAGCTCGGGGTCGGGGAGAAGAACTCCTGAGGGTTCTGTTACGTCAGAGCTGTTTTCACCATCACCCTGACCTTTACTGTCCTCTTCTTTTTCTCTATTCCCATCAGTTGGCTCCTGCATGACTCCTTCCTGTCCAGATTCCTTCGTCTGACAAGACCTGCCCTCACTATCACTGTCTGTTGATGGGGGCTTTTCTGTAATGGAGTCATTGTCACTGTCACTGGAAAGATCAAAGTCTAAATTATTGGATTCATGGCTTGGTGCAGATGAATTTGTGCCTTCCTGTGCCTCTCGCGTCCCATCTTCTTTAACATCTGTTTTGTCACCCACCTGAGTTTCCTTTGACTCTGCCCCAGACTCTGTCTCAGTCTCTGACTCTTTACTTTGCCCTAGTTCATCCTCCCCAACCCCAGTGGGGTGTGTCACTTCATTTGTTGGTACTCCCTGAGAAGATTGAGGTGTTGCTGACTCTTCTTTTGCAGTAACATTGTGGTCCTTTGCCCTTTTCCTGAGACCATTATTTTGCTCATCAGCACCAGGTGTTCCTCCTTGATCTGTGCTCTCCGTCGGTCGACTTGAGGGGCCTCCTGAAGGAACAAGACATGGAAATCATCTAGTATTCAAGGCTACATGCAATAGAATCAAGACTTGAAGCTACAGTAAGATGAGCAACCAATTGATGAATTTAAACGCACAACTGATTTCTCTTCTCACACGTGGAGCAGAATATTTAATTAATGTCTTGGCTACAGTCAGTGGCTATTAAAGATTATCTTGTACAGTTAAGGTGCCTCATGCAGGACAGAAATCAACAAAAGGCTGCTTCACTATTCAAAAATAGAACAGAATGCATTACTTTAATATAGAATTAAATAGTGGGATGGGAGCATTAAAATGAAAATGTCTCCATTCCATTCAATATTTTTGATAAAAAGAGAAACTCGTTTTACTTTTCCAGCTCCTTCAATTTTATTGATCTAGTCCATGTTTTCCCTAGCAAACATTTTCTTCGGGTTCCTCACACTGCTCACAAGACAGTGAGATGGGTGCGTATATGTATTTCTAGAAAAGGGGGAGTCCATTGTGTATCTGTGCATAACATCAATGGAGTAATTCGGAGGACTCTGTGGCTAGCTTATCTGAAAACACTGCAAGCTAAGCACCAGCCTTTTTAGCTAACTACCAAGTTAAAGCAATTTTTTTTCATGAAACTACACCTGTCATTGCAAGTGCATCATCCATACACTGTACTACATGCTGCAATAGCACCATTCTACAAATGCTAATAGGTGAGCGAGCAAACTAACGGTTTTCCCTAACAGCACACATGACAAAAAAAGAAACAGTGAAGTTCAAAACATACTTCTATTGCAGTCATTGAGACAGGCAAACATAATGTCTGTGAACATTTATTTGATGGTAACTAGCTTATTTTATTAGTGATAACATGTCAGCTACAAAGTTTTAGCTAGCATGGTGATGCTATGCACAGGTGTTGATAATTAAGATTAAAGTACCTGCATTTGAGTTTCTTTTTTAGCATTGTGATAAGAGGTTCAAAGGAAAAGTGTCTTTACTTCATATTCCCACTACATTTACATTTTGAATCCGAAGTAGTTTATGGCAGATATTTTTTTTTATTTGCTCCTGTCACATATTTACCCATTGTGCACTCATTTTGTACTGCATTGCAAAGTTCTGTATCTATACGTAAACAGCACAACCATGGCTAGAAGTAGACAGAACTTAAAGATATTTTTGGTGCAGTAAAATAAAGTCAGAAGACTATAAATCATAAAAAAGAAAGAACATTTCCTCTGTTGATATTTTCAAAAAAAATTGAAAAAACCTGGCAGTAGCATGGTGTGGCACCACATGGTACCAATATTGAGAAAAATGGTCTCCAGATTTCACCAATATTTGACTTACTTACATGATTACATCATGGAAAAACTACTCTGCACATCAACTTGAGAAAGGTGTTTCACCATGTTGAATGTATTTTCAAACAACCTGCAACTCTGTACACCGATTTTGAACTATGTTGCATTTATTTATTGATCAAGCACAGTTTATTCTCCTCTTAGCATCTCTAATTGGTTTCAATGATTTAATTTCTCTGCTCTGTATAAACATAGTCTGTAGTTCAGCGGGTGGATCAGGATGAGTTGCAAGCATGTAATTTTGTGATTGTAATGAAATATCCAGACTTTAAGCGTTAATTTTTAGACACGATTTGGGGTTCAGAGGGTTAATTAAATTTGCAACTCAATTTTCCAGGCTCTATCATTATGTGCTTCATCCAGTTTTTTGATTGATGTATTTATTTAAACATTTTATGCAGTATCCACCTGCTCTAGATTACAGGCATCACAAACCAAATAACTTCATTAGCACTGATGGCTATGGTCTGTTTCACCATGTATTTGACATGAATGCATTCTGGAAGGGCTGTTCCTCTGTAATTATAAACCTCTTAGCATTAACTTCCGAATGTGTAACACTAGTACATGTGACACAAGGAATAACCCAGATTTTAGTTCAAGAAGAGCTGCTCTGACTGCCCTTGTTGGCAAATTCTCCTTGAAGCAGAATCTTTCTCTAAGGCAAATCAGATTCCTCTGGGTACACTGAGTCACTGGCATGCAAGTGACTCTGTTTGAGCGTGAAATAAAATAGTAAGTGATAACCTGTCAACAACACAGAATTTGTAAAAAGTGCTGCACTGATGCTGAAACAGTCAAACTTAACAAATAGTTATGATTATTAGAAGCAAGGAAATGATTTTTGAATGAGACAAGAAGAAGCAGAGTGAAGTGAATCACATCCAGTAAGTTTGCTTGCTTAAAAGTGTATCAGTTAAACCCCACAGGGCCGCCATGGACAAGACAGGGCAGTGAAATAATCAGCGGAGGCAGGGCACGCAAGAGCAGACCAGGGTACATCAGCCCTCAGAGGAAGAATAAATCCTTACTGTGAAAATATTTAAAGACATTGAATTTTATGCAATATAATGTGAGTCAGCACAGAGTTTGGTGGAAGCCTATCGTTGATGCACTGCCACAACTTTGATGTTTTTTATGTATGCATTTACATGGCAGGGGGACAATTGAACCTTTTCCTTAAAGATTCCCACCTTAGATTGTGTGGTGTGTCAGTTCAGGTGGTCAGGATTACTACACAGATGTGGAAATTATTGTAAATTGAAAATGATTTCTCGATTTTGACAAGTTGTAAAATATTATATTGTTCAGTCCCAAGTATCTGCGACTAAATGTTTTGTGCCTTTGTAGATACACTGTGATCTACAAATTGTAATGTGTAAACAATATTGTTGAAATTGCACTTACTTTTGTTTAAAAAAATTCAGGATGTTCATAATGTTTTATAAAAACGATAGCTTATTAAATGTGAACATTTTCAGAAAGTATTTTGGCACTAAAACAAAGAGAAATATTTTGAGCTGTTGTTATTTGTAGGTTATTATGTTATGATTTAATTGGTCCGGCCCACTCAAGATCAAATTGGGCTGAATGTGGCCCCTGAATAAAAATGAGTTTGAACCATCCGTGTTAAAGTGACAACATTCAAGCATACGTGACGTTTGCCTTAACCCACTTAATTGCAGTGACAACAATTGTTGCCGCTCATTTTCTTTTAATTTTTATTCTGTAAAAGTGTTGTTTTGGCTTTGGACAGCTAATGCAAGTTTTAAAATCAAAGAATAGTTTGTCTGCTTTGAATTGCATCAATGTCATGCAACTAGTGTGAATGGTCACATGACTAGGCCTCTTTACTTCCACATATTGTCTCCTCTTGTAACATTTCTCTGGTAGCAGTGATCAGGGAACACCTGCACAGAATACATTTTGACAAGACAGGTGCTTAATCAGCAGTGCTCTAAAGAAATGAAGTTTGAGTTGTCGTGTGTGTGTTTCTGCGTGCACCTTTTTTTAACCGTTCTGTTGCTTTTGTTGTCGTTTGCTGTATTTATCATCCGGCTTCGTGGCTTAACTTATTGTTTTTTTTTGTTTTGTTTTTTTTTTAATCTGTGTTGAATCCAATCATGTGATATCGCAGAATATAATATAAATTCCGAGTACTGACGTCTGCTGTCATAATGGTGTGTTGGTAAAAGTTGAATGTACTAAAAGCGAGTGGTCACGGTAATACAGAGTGCTTTTTATGACACAAATAAAAGCCATCCCTTATCACATAAAGCTTTTATTTTTTATAAAGATTTTATTTTCATGTTGCCCAAAATGCCTCATTTAAATGTTGCTGATTCATCTGTGCCTCATTTATGGTTTTTATGGTTTTATGGTTTTGTGATAACCAAATCGCATTGTTTTGTTTTATCATGCTGTTGGAAAGCACTTTGGTCTTCTTTTATGCTGTTATGAAGTGCTCTATGAAAACATTTTGATTGATTGATTGAAAAATTTGGGATTAAACGGGTTCTTCACAGCTTCATTTAGACAAACCCCCACAGTGACAGAAAACGCCACAAAACATGTGCAACATTTGACATACATGCCAGACTGGACAATAAATCCAGTAAGGTAATGCATAATAATGCACTAATAAACAAAAGACAAAATCTAACGCCATCATATTACAAATTATTTAACTGCAGCTGACAAACTGTGACTCAGTGTGACAGCTCACTTGTTTGATGTGAAGAAAAGTACACAGTGTGACTTGCCATTAGATCCTGATGGATCCTGTTGGGGATAATTTATAATAATATGAAATTAATGAAGTAACTGTTGTTGCTCTGTGTGTATAAATGTGCAACACTCTCACACTTTATAAACATTTTTATGGATCCAGATGTTGGCTGATGCTGCAGGTATTTAATAAACTCTGGTGGAAGACTCGTCCAAACCACGACTTTCCTTTGAGTGATTATCCACTACTGCATCTGCATGCATTTCAGGTGTGTGCTGTGTTGAAAGTGATATGGAAATCTCAGGTCTAGATAGTAAGATTACTGTTGCAGCATTTATGGAGAAGTGACCAGGATGGTCACGACATGAAGCTGACATGTTCAGATGCTGCCAGATTAACAGAAAGGAGTGCATGTCTGAAAGGAGCTTTAGTATACCAAAAGGTCAACAGAGCATTTGACATGGTGATCTTCTCTTGGACCACAGGATAAACTACTTCAATCTGCTGAATCTGTAGACTCAATTTTAAATTAGAAAGCTCATTAGACATTACCGGTAGATGTAATTTCTCCCCTATGTGACTTCCAAGTAAAAAATTAAATACGTAGCATGGCATAAAATTTAAATTAGCCTCAGGCATAAGTTTGATGTACAAAAATAATATTATTAACAAGTTGTCTGTAATATATGATATGATATGTTGAGATTTACTGGAACTGGTGGGCTTCCACTTTCTTTATCCACAATGTAATCTTGTGTTTTACTCACATAACAAACTGTCTTGCTGTCTTTGAATTGATGAACACCGGCTGCTGTTGTAACATGGGATCAGTACAATCTGCAGTTATTGGTTAATTGATGTGATAGCCTGAGAGTGGGTGTAAATATGGGAGACGGAATCCCATAACAGACCCCAAGAAAACACACTAGATGGCTTCAAGCAGCTTGTTTCCAGCAATGATCATCAGGAGAATAACAATGTCAGACAAAAGAATCCCTTTATGCAGGGCCACAACTTAGGGGTTCAGTACAGAAGTGAGGAACAAGTACTAGAACCCTTCAGAGACAGTCTTCCCCTATTCATCAACATGTGCTTTTTCATAATAAGGTCTGTGGATCTTAAAAAATATACATTTGAATTTTGTTAAATAATAACACAGTTTTAAAGCTAAGGGTGCAAAAGATTAATGGTTCAGTACGAGCTTCAATTATGGGCATGCTATAGCTGATCTACAGCAAATGCTGCACTGTAAAAATGTTCTGGGTGTAACCTGCACTTTCGAATTTTAATTCTGGGAATGATTTATGTACCCATAAACAAACCCTGGATAGTAAGTGTTTGGCTCACATGCCATGCCAAATGCTGAACAGTTTGGGACTAATACACGTACAGCTACCTCAGGCTGTACAAAGAGCACATTGTGCAGCATCCTAACACTTTCTAGTTCAACAGCACAACTGGGGTTGATATGTGAATGCATTTAGCTTTGAAGGCTAGTTGGTCAAACTATTTTTGACCTGATGATGATGCAAAATAAAGATTTTTACAATTAAATGTGTAGGGATTATCAGTAACGCCAGGGCGTCACCACAGCCAGAAGTAGGATTCATCATCTGGAAACCATGAAATTCTGCTTAAATTTTGTGGTGACTGATCCAATAGCTTTGGATGTAATATTGCAATATTGCTAATATTGCAACTAGAGGTAGACTGATTTTTGGATCCGATATTCAGCTTTTTATAGCTTATCCGTCTGTTTTTCTATAAATATACCGGGCTTTGCAAAAGTTCTGTTACACTCGGCTTCATGATCTTTAGAGATGTTTACATGTCGGAGTGAAAAATTCCATTGAATAAACTGAAAGTTCTACCTTATAGGCAGGTGTCCTTAATACAATTTTTTTTTCTCCAGTGAAGTTGTATCAAGATGGAAGTCAAAAGAGTTGAGATATCTGCTCTCCTTTGTGTTGAACATCAGCCGGATGACCGTCCACAGAGTCGCGGAGAGGCTAAAGAATGGTGAAGATCTTTCAGGTCTTCACCATTCTTGGGAGATCACTGAAAGATCTTCACCATTCTTCAGCCTCTCCGCGACTCTGTGGACGGTCATCCGGCTGATGTTCAGCTGCTTGGCTCTGTCAGACTTGTTGTGGCCAGCATGAAGGAGAGCAGATATCTCAACTCTTTTGACTTCCATCTTGATACAACTTCACCGGAGAAAAAAATTGTATTAAGGACACCTGCCTATAAGGTAGAACTTTCAGTTTATTTAATGGAATTTTTCACTCCGACATGTAAACGTCTCTAAAGATCATGAAACCGTGTAACAGAACTTTTGCAAAGCCCGGTATAAACTGCTTAATCCTCTGTAGGGTCGCCAGGGGCTGGAGTCTGTCTCAGCTGATTTATGGCAAAGATAAGGGACACCCTGGTCAGGTCATCCATCTATCACAGGGCTACACACTGATAGACAGAAGATATAATGGACTGTATAATAGTGAGTGAATCTCTATCTGGCAACATAATCTAAAAGTGCATCTCACAGGAAAGTGAGCCTACTTGTGGAAACATTCACTGGACAGTGCTTTTCTTGGGTTGTTTATTTGACCCTATATATTGCATAAGCCATTTCACGGGGTCTTTCTCTGGATGCATCTTGTTATCAAAGATGTGTGGGGGCACTGTACCTTTCTTGGCCATCTGAGCTTCCCGTGACCCAGGGGGAGCGTTGATGTCTCCTGTGCCCTGGAAGTAGATGTATTTCTTCACAGTGATGAGGTTCGGTGCAAACTTCCACACATCCTCCCGGTCGTCGATTATACAGACCATCGAATCCCCACAAGGGAAAAGATTCCTGTTATTAAAAATGATGCACAAAACACTAGTGAAAATGCTGAGCTTTGTGATGAGCCATTATTCGTCTGTCTAGGATTGTAGTGTTGTTTCAGTGGCAGATAAATGAAATGAACTAAATTTTTTTTCCATCAATCTTCTATTTTTCTTTCCATTTGTTAGCAGAATTACTGACAATCATTCTGAATTGACACGGAGAAAAAGAATAACAGTTCTGTATCATTTCTGCTTATGCATCAACAATTAAACACAATAAAGACAGAACGTCTGTTTTACAAAGTGTAAAACAAGCTCAGAAATTATTTGGATGAAAATAATGCTGCCGAACAGCAACAGGTCAGAGGATCAAATCCTTTTGTAATCTTCTAAGGGAAACATTCTGAGTCACTTTTGGGATTTTTTTTTTTTTGCTTTAAAACAAAACTGGCCTAGAGAGAGAAGTGGAGGATCACCACAGACTAAACTGTGAGCAATCGATTTAGTTGCCATCTTTAGCAGAGGGCAATTCCCACCTAAGATTCCCTGTCTTGGAGTACGGATCGATGCATTCATCTCTAGAAAGGATTCGGTGAGAGAAAAGCTTCTTTTCAGGGTCCAGAAAGCCTAAGAGAAAAAAAGAAGAAGAAAAAAAGATGCATATTTTAATACCAACTCAGCTGTGGCTTCTTCTCCAAGGCATGCCAGCTGCATTGAAATTAGATAAAGAGAACAGCCTTTTAATACATTTTGGTGACCTTTTCTTCAGTGTTTTCAAATGCCATCAATCTAACTTTCTCTGGATTTCTTACAACGTTCGAAAAGAAGCATACAGTCTGCAATGAAACCTCAGATGGAGATCTAGCATGGCTGAACAAGACAGTTGTTGTGGAGGCTGCTATAATCACAACAGAAGCTGTCAATAGCGGGATCACTGCTCTGAAACATACCGACCCTCCTGCATCAGGGTCAGTAGTAAAATCCAATTCAAAATGCATTAAACATTCATCATATAGAGGCAGAACAGTACTGAGGCTGAGCTGAATCTATTACATACAGTATGATGAAAGATTGCAGCATGAATACCAAAGGGATGCAGCATAAACACGCAACCAACACTTCAATAGAACCCAACCTTTAATCATACAGCTGTGAAATATTTTTCATTTGGAAGGATAGCAGCATCAGGATTACTTACGGCAGCCAAATGCTGCCAAAAGAAAGCTGGAAAAAGAAGGACTGACTACTTTAGGGAACCTGCTAAAATGTTAATGCAAAACAAACTGGCTTCAATTTGCATTTTAAAGCTCAGCACCCCTGAATACAACACTGAATGACCAGGACTTCAGCTGCAACACAAAGCATGAGCAGATACTTCCCTCTTTTGGACGCAAACAGGCAGTGCAAACAGAAGTAGAATTTAAAGTCTTTGCTTAAAAATGCACTTAAATCAGGGCAAATAATGGAATCTGTACCGAGAACACATATAATAAGCACATATGACTGCCCATTTCCTTGGTTAGGAGGGAAAGGTGATGTAAAATGCAAAACAACGGCTCCTTACCAGCAATGGTGTGTGCATAGAGGCGGCTCCCAAATGTGAAGACATGCAACTCATAAAGTTTGGCAATTTTCTCCAGGAATTCTTTGCAGTGTGGGCGTAGTCGTGTGTGGAGCATAGGCTCTCCTCGGCCGAGCTGGAAATGGAAAATACCCTGAAGGAACAAAAAAGGGTGCAAGTATTACAAAATAACGTAGAAACCGCAGATTCGCATCTCAGCATCTGTAAAGTCAGATTCTGAATAAGAATTTCAGTTAATCAACAAAAGCTAAGTAAGCTGATCGTCACATAACACCACCACCTTGCTTGGCGGAGTAGTTATGAAAGACTGAAAGAGATTTATACCATATCTGGCTTTTAATGGTAAATTAAGAACTACAGAAACTTCACTATTGCATGTCATAAAACAGAATTCTTTCTTTTAATTTCGGTTTATTGTGACTTGACACAAACAATAATTTTTCTGTCAATATACCATTTACAAGCAATGAGACATACCCGGTCTCAGTTGGATACACTTCAGCACCACGGCCTCACTGGCATGACCCCGTAGCGTATAGGGGCTAATGTTTAATAATATAAGTTGATTTAAGTTTTTATAGGTGCTTACGGCTACATAACATATTAGTGTTATTATCTGAAGCTTTTTTTTTTTTTTTTTAAACTTGTGCTACTACAGAACATTCATTAGCAACTTGGCGCTCCAGTGGTGGCTGCTCAGCAACACTTATATAGCACAAATGTTGCAAAAATGCATTTCAGGTTAAAGCAGAGGAAAAGGTAGGAAAAACAACAACCCTGACACTCCATCTCGATCATGTTTACGTGCACATCATAGTATTTAATAGTGATATGGGAGACTCCTACCTTATTGGACATACGCTGGCAGTGCTGTTCAGTGGTATGGATCAGTGTCTGGTCCAGATCTACCATGAGGACCAGCTTTTTGTTCCGGTGGAGTCTCTGCTGGTCTTCCCTGCCCAGCTGTTCTGCTTGCTGTTGGATTAAATGAAGATGATGAGAAAATATCAGCAATGTCTTTGTACAGCCTCTGGTCAAGGTTTGAGTTAATGATTTACTTCAGACTCAACATGCAGGACTAAGCTTTCATCTCTCAGTTTGTGATGAACCACCTGAAACACCAAACATGCCAGCGGGTTTTAAAGGTACGTTGTCTGTAAAGAAAATCTCCAAAATTACAACATTTACCAGAGCTAAAAGGTGCAAAAAAATTTTAAAAACTGACGGATTATCAACTTCTTGATGGTCCCTCAACTAGTCATGTACGCCATGCAGAGCCATAGGGAAATTTAACTAAATCTGAGCATACATTTCCCACAGGATTAATAAAAGCATCTATCTATCTAGATGAAATATTTTTGTAGCTAGCTACCCAAGCTTGAGATAAACTAATCTGTATAAGTTGCAAAAATGTAAGCACATATCTGGAGTACATTGAGCCCCCATTCTGTTTTTTTTGCAGTATTTTTAATAGTTGGGGATGCATGGAAAACACTGTACAAGTTAATTCAATTTATCCCGTTGATTGTATAAATAATCAATCAAAAATATAATGTAAAACCTTTTTTTCAGATTTATGGCATTGCATATTTATTAGACTGCACAAAAAGTATGTTTACATTCTCTCTACATCTAGCCATGGTTGCGTTATTTGCCATAAAGGTGCAGGACTTTCTACTGCAGTAAAAGAAAAATGAGGCCACAGTGAGTAAAAATGTAAAAGGAGCAATTGCTTTTTCCCTCCATTTTTTGTGTGTATTTTTTGCCCTTGATAAAATACGGAAAGTAATCGGCCTTCAAACACATGAAAGAGTTGCATTCAGCTGAACTGAAAAAGTCCAGAAATCTGGGTCAGTATAGAAATCAGGCAAACAAATCTGCCTTTGGACCAAAACAGCAACAAAAGCTCAAAAACGACTGACCTGTTGTGCCCCAACATTTTTTATTTAAATACTTATTTACTACATAACCTGCACTGACTGACTACTTATACCTTGACCTAACCTGACTGTTATTGTGCAGAGCTATATTAGTATTATTTGTTTAACACAGTATTGTACTCTAAATACTGACATTTTTAACTGATCTAACATAAGAATTCCTTCACTTGAAATACCCCAAACCCTGCACAATTCAAATAATCCATATACTGCTGAATATCTAGGAAACATACTGCAAAAGATGAGGGGGCACTGTGCTTCCAAGAACTGTGCATGCACACACAAACACAAAAGCACACTCACAGAGGTTTTACAATGGGATAAATGTGAGCAACGTCTCCCCTGCTAACCCAGTCTTCAAGGTGTCTCCATCATATGACTCACCTCAGAGCTGACCATCAGCTCGGGGACACTGTGCACCATGGAGACTGTTGCTGTGGAGATGGGAGTTTGCTGGTTTCCATTTGTGCTCTGGAGCCTGAGAAGGGAAGGGAAAAAGCAAAAAAAAAAAAAAAGGAGTGACAGTCGTGCATTTTTTTGTATCTCATTGATCCTTGAACATATTGCGAATGAGAAGAAAAGCAGCTTTCACAAACATGTAAATTCTAATTCGCTCGACTTGGCAGCGGTTACGTTTGCAATAAAAGAACAAAAGAAAATACTTCAGTTACCAAGCGCTTTGTCTGATGTTAAGCATTTCAGATTCACCTTTTTTGATATGAAACATCTTAATTTGACTTCTAAAAGTTTTACCTGCTATTTAACATTTCTGTGTTCCACGATATCTACATCATATCTTACAAGCGGTACAATAAACAACCACACTTTTATCTCACAATAATAATATAATAACATTTCAAATCAATAAAATCAGAAAACAATCATCATGTTTAGTCTCAAACTATACATCTTTGTCCAAGTCACTCACAGGAATGTGCAGAGTGTAAACAGTTTATTTATGGCCTAAGATACACTCAGTGCTCTTTGTGTGATCTCTGGTGCCACCTGATGGCATTACATGAAATAGAATCTACCAGTAATACTACTGGCCACTCACAGTCAGTCAGTGTTTTACTTGAGGAACATAACATAAAAAATAAATAAATTCTAAACTATCTTTTCACACCGAAAGATGCTGAAACAAGTCAAGTAACTATAAAACACGGCAAGCTTTTAATTTAGTGTTCTTTTGGTAGGGATGTTTTACATACAAGTGTCACAGCCCAAACAGAAAAATAAAAAAAAAATTGAGAAGTATTAAAACAGAGAGTGTTTCCTTACTGAGTCAGATCCTGGCCACATTCTGCACATAAACCCTTCATGACTATGGGATGGCTGCATTCTTCTATTCTGGCGATGATGCCTCTGAAAAAAGAAAAGAAACACATTACAGAAAAATTGTGTGCATACCAGTAAACAGGTGACATGCAAGGCCTGTACACGAATAAAGATGTCAGCAGGTGTTGCATGTTTAGACACGTGCGCTACTGATTTGTTTTGACTAACTGGAAAACGAGTTGCCAGTCCAATCAGCTGAACATGTATGTATTTACAGCAGTGAAAAGCTGAGCATTACACACATAATGGCTTTGAGTAAGTTCCTGTTTAGAGTGAAACCAGCAGTGATGATAGATAAACACTGGCAGTGAGAGCAGCTTCCAAACCAGTGCTGTACATTTTATAGTCCCTTTTCAGTCATTAATTAAAATATTAAAAACTAATCCTGGTGCATCAACACTGCATAATGCCTTTTTGTGTTAAAAATGACTGAATTGTAACTTAATACTGGTGCTTCCTTCTAGAATGTGCAGATCCAGAGCACCCACTCCTCCCCACTCACAGCAGCTCAGGCACAGAAGCTTCTATGACTCTGTTCAGACACCATAAAACTGCTCTAGTTTCACAGTGACAAGTTGGAATATTGGTGTAATTCAGTCGTAAATGTCTGGCCTGTAAACTGACTGAATTTCCACTCCGCAATTTGACAAGACTGTTTCCTTAAGTTTGTTATGTATGAAATCCCAGAAGTTTGAACGTGTTTTTGAAGCTGCTGTCGATACACTGCAGTTTAAACTGCACCATATACACTAACGTTCAAAAGTATGAAGTCACCCAGGCAATTTCATGTTTCCCATGAAAACTCAAAATTTTGTTCATGTGCTAACATAATTGTACAAGGATTTTGTAATTATTATTAATACATATTTTTAATTATTTCAACACCATTAACTAACACGACATAGCATTAGAACACAGGAGTGACGGTTGTTGGAAATGCTCCTCTATACCCCTATGTAGATATTCCATTAAAAATCAACTCTTTCCAGCAAGAATAGTCATTTACACATTAACAATGTGTAGATTGTATTGCCGATTCTTTTAATGCTATCTTCCTTGGGGGGAAAATGCTTTTCTTTCAAAAATAAGGACATTTCTAAGCGATACCAAACTTTTGTAAACCTTGGCAATTCATACGTAACCAAGTCTGAATTTTAGGCACATGATATGCAATATCTTTGAATTGTTGCTGATATTGGTTCTATGTGCATTTGGCATGTAAATAACATGATTTGCAGATGGATTTTTATAAGAAAATAAATAAAATAATAATTTTAAACAACTATGGGTTCTAATCTTGAATAAACAACACTCAATTACAAAATTGAGTCATTCGGATGTATTAATAACATTTCAGTCAAAATATATGAACTGCAGGTACTTTTCGGCAGGTGGAAAATTGCTTAATACGAGTTGAATTGGTCCTTTAAAGCCATTTAAACTGGTAAAAAAAAAAAAACATAAAAAACAAGTATATTGTTCGAATCAAGGGCACAGAGCAGGCAACATGGAGATGATTGCTCTGGAAGATGGCAATCAGTTGTTGGTACGACACCGGTTCAAACAGTAGCTGCCTCCGATTGTTCCTCTACCTGTCAACCTGTTCAGCTTGTACACACTTGTGCACGCGAGTGACGGCTGCGTCAAGTCACACAGCCTGAGACAACAATACACGCTGCTTTCCTTCAAAATAAAAGTGCAAACTATTTTGCCTGAAATCATTATTTCACAGTTATCAGAGTGAGAAGTCAAGAAAGCACTTAATGCTTATTGCTAGACCACTCTTAGTTGGTTTTCTTTTTCACTAAAGTTAGAACGCTTCATGAAGTTCAGAAACACATTATTAGAAGGCATACGCTTTTATTCTGAAAATCTTTGTTGCAGGTCCGCTTGTTTATTTCGACTGCTTTGACGCTGGTCAGAGGTGCTTGGTTAGCAAACAAGCTAACATCAACTTAGCAATGTTAGCTTGTTAGCTAGCTAACGTACACTAAGTGTTAAGTCAGTAACTGCACAAAGCGTCTCAAAACCAAGCTGCCGCACTGCCTGTAGCCTCTCCAAGCAGGGAGCAGGTCAGCTAACATTAGCTAGCTATAGCAAGCTCAGTGACTCACCCGGGAGGTATGACTTGTCCAAGTTGACAGCATAGCTCCTTCACTACTCCAGCACGGTTGGATTTCACCTTCCTCTCTGGCAGCTTGGCAGCCTCTGCCCCCTTCTCCTGAGGCATGGGAGCACACAGAGCTAACACGGAGTCCACGTTAACAAGAGAGCCGGGTTTGACTTTCCACTCAAGGAGCCGTAGAGGGAGAGCCCCGGCCGGACAGCAGATATCCGCCACCTGTACCGCGGGGCCCTCCGCTGCTGCACTGCCGCCACCACCACCAGAATCTGTTGGAGGATCCTCCATCTGCCCTGCGTCTCCAAAAAACCCTTTAGTTTTTAGCAGCAGTCCACTTAAAGCGTATCCTCTTGACCTCGCAGCGCCCTGTGAATCATCAAAACGTGCAAGCTACTCGCATGAAGGAGAATTAAAAGAGCTGTGCTGCCGATTTAAACCCAGAAGCTCCCACAGTTCGCTCTTCCCGCCCGTAAACAGGAAAGCGCAACACTGCAGCGACACGGACAGCTACAGCATCCGGTACACCGGTAACGGCAGACACACGCTCTTCTAAGATTCAAAATAAAATCCCTGGTGATATAGTAGTAGTTCTGAGAAATATTTTGATTCTGCAGTTTCACTACTATTTATATCACCGTGGTGACTGACAGCAGGATATGAGCGACTCCAGAGAGACGGCAGTGCAAACACGTGGAGCAACAGCGCCGTGAAATCCCTTAAATCATCCTGTCGGGGGAATTTTTGATCTGTTCATATTTGTTACTTGAAATAAGATTAGGTAAAACTTCATGACTCCCGAAATACTTTTTTGTCTTGTCTAATGTTATGCATAATATTAACTTTTTTTCAATTTTGATGTTGCTCTGACTGGAACTGCAACTTGAAAGTTAGGTAACACATACGGAAATAATTTCAGATTCTTATTTAATTTTTTAAATATTTTTTTAATAAAAAAAATTAAAAAAACATTGCGAGTCCATTTAGAATTAATGGGTCCAAGGCAAAAAAGAAATAGACCCATTAATGACCCACGTCACGAATGACGTCACAGCTTTAGCTGGAGGCAAAAGAGGAAGCCCACGGCTTTTCTTTTTTCTGACCATCTCTTGACTCACACTCCAGTCCAGTAGGTGGCGGTAAATGTACCTAATAGTTGGGTGCCAACAGCCAATAAAAAGAACGAAAGAAAGAAAGAAAGGCCCTGACCGAAAGGGGAAAGACTGAGGGACTAGGCTCTATCAACTTTTCTAAAATGTCGTCCTGCTGTGTTTTTGGATGCCAGAATAGGAGGAATGACATTGGCGAACGCAAATTAAAGTTTTATAGGATTCCACCGAACACTCGTGCTCAGAGGGAACGAAGACAGTTGTGGTTAAATGCACCGAGGCGAAAAGACTGGACAGAGGCGATCAGCTGCAGTCAATTCCAGCCATTTGCAGTACAAAAAATCGCTAATATTCTATTTGTAAATAAAAATATGACGAGAAATACAGGGAATATTGGACGCGCATCGCGAGGTGCATTTTCTTGAAAACGACCGATTCGTGGATTATATACCGACTTCAAGACATGTTTTGGACAAAATAGTTTACTGGCTTGTGTCGTCTGGATGTCCAAGGTTGAATTATGGCCGTTTTTTGTGGAATATTTTCATCTGTGTGTAATAATGAACCCGGAAATGTGAGTCGCGCTGTGTACGTTAAAGCTGTGTACAGAGAAAGGATGGATGGATATTCGTTGTTTGTCGGACAAATGCGTTTATATTACCCGCTGTGGTAATCACATCTGAAAGTGGTTTATACCGGCGGACTCATGAGAATCTAAGCTTTCCATCGGCGTATAGTGTTTATATAATCGCGTTTGCAGCCTTCGGACATTCCTTAAATTCCTATGCAAATTAGTAAGTGTACCGCCGGTGGTACACTGCAGTTTAACGGGTTAAAAATGCTCGAGTTTGCAGCGTGCAAACTCCCAGCGCAAACTATATACTCTCAGTCCTGCTTGACTTCTCGCTCCGCGTTTGCCTCCAGCATAAGCCCCGCCCACAAAAAACGTCACAATGTTTGTAAACAAATAAAGGGTCTATTAGAGAAATTATAACTTTATCATGAATTCCCAACCAGCAGGGATGCTCAGCAGACACTAGCTAATAATAATAATGAAAGCTAGCTAACTAGCATCATCGGTTTAACATAAAGTCAGCTAGTTACCCCTTTAAACAGATACTAGTACTGCTTATTTTTAAATGATTGTTAGCTATTATGTTACTGTGTTAGATGATGGTGAACATAATGTGTCAGAGGGCCAACATTAGTCCTACATGTCTGTGGGGGCCTTTAAAAAACAATCCATACTAGTAGACATCCTCCCTCAAAAGTTCTACTCTTACACTTCTGCGTGTTAAAAACTAAGTTAAATTGTATTTTTTTGTTCAAACTAGTGCATACACCTCCCTATAGCTCTCATGTAAGTAGTAAAATAATGTCTCTTATGAGTGAGGCTTATTGGACAGAATTTTCAGTGTTTATGAAATCTTAAGTAGACTATTCTGTTAGTTATTTAGACAGTCTGATAAACTCCATTAGTTTAGATCAATGTTTTGTTTGTTGGTGTTTATTATAAACTAAAACTTGGTGTACTGTCTAATCTTGCGTGAATTACACATGTTATTAAATGTTATGTTTATATGCCAGGTCTAAGGAATGCTAATGCAGACCTGGCTATGTCAGTCCTGTTTCTTAGTACACCCCGCTGATGTAAGATAGTGTAGCATGTGAATAATAGTAGAGTCTCATGTGGTACAGTGGGCAGGCTTATCTGCATGTGGACGCATTATTTACAACTACAGTTTTTTTCCCCTTTTTTTCAGCATACACAATGGAATAGCTTGTCATATATGTGCATTTAGGAGGATTATGCAAACTCTGTTGAAGTGAAGGGACAAACAAATGTTAGGTCACATTGTGGGCTGCAGGTCACATTACTGACGCTTAAGGTCACATTGTTCTTACTTTACTTCTGTGCTCTACATGATACACAAGCATCAGTAATGAACTTAACAGGCTGAAGCTGAGATGCAAAGAGAGAAGACGAGGCATGAATAATAATTTAAGCTACCAAGACAAGGGTAAGCCTCAGACCACTCCATATGATCGATGACGCATCAACTCGGCACCTCCTACCAAAGAGTTCACTATCAAGAGCCTTCTGTTACCAGTCCAGCCTGCATGATGCTCCACAGACTGGATTTTCACCGCTTGCTAATCTGGGAATCTTTCTCTGGTTTCAACTTGTGCGTTACCGCAGGATTTTGTCAGATCACAACCACTTTGGAAACCAGTGACTGAGTGTAGATAAAGAGTTTGTGGAGCACATGTGAATAAACTTCTCAGTGAATTAGGAGACATTATGTATCTAGCAGGTTAACATTCCTAAATAAAATTTACGTATTCATATACACTACCCTCACCGAGGCAATTTCATGTTTTCCATGAAAACTCACACTTTTACTTTCATGTGATAACACAATTGCACAAGGGTTTTCTAATCATCAGTTAGCCTTTCACACCATTAGCTAACACAATGTAGCATCAGAACACAGGGGTGATGGTTGATGAATGTATATATATATATGTGTGTGTGTGTGTGTGTGTGTGTGTGTGTGTGTGTGTGTGTGTGTGTGTGTGTGTGTATATATATATATATATATATATATATAGAGAGAGAGAGAGAGAGAGAGAGAGAATGTAATTTAATGTCATGTTTATTTGATACTCAAATTTCTGTGTTGATTGATTTAAGGATTTCAAGTATCCCCCCGATTTTAACATTGGATCAACTTGAACAAAATAAAGAAATAAATAGAGAAATAAAAACAAAGACTTTCAATAACACTCCTCCCTTTATTTAAAGGAAGAAACTGAAATTATATTATATATAGATTCAGTGAAGTCAGTTTATGGATGAACCTTGCTATGTGCAAGTTTTATTTCTCATCTCAAGCTTTTATTTTTGGGATATTTTGTTTGAGGACTATTTGGGTGAACTTCTCTTCTGCATCTGTTCTCTTGAATTGTTTAAAAAGTAGGTCACACACATCATCATTTAATAAAATAATTATTAGAAATTTTAAAAAATATGTATAGATAAACCAATCTAATTTCTACAAGGAGCGAAAACTTGACAACCCTGCTATAGTTTAGTGGTTCTCAAATGATTTGATCACAAGGCACAACACCAACAAACAACTTACAGTTCAAAAATTTACTTGTAACCTTACTTTCATAGCACCGTAACACAACATCATTTTTTACTGGAGGGTGCTTTAAATGTACTATGTTCTAAGTCTTGACTCAACTTTTTTTATCTTCTTATATTGCATGGTTATAATTATTATTACTTATTTATCTGTTTTAATTTGCTATCATTATTTGTATATTTCGACATTTCTTTTATTGTAAAACATGTTTTATCCTTGTTTTTTGAAAAGTGCTACATGAAAAATAATTTTATAATTGTACTGTCAACGTTTCAAGTATGTAATCACACCAAATCAGTAAATTGATGTAATACTCTGAAGAACTGTTAATTCTTTTGTTTCGATGCTACAATCCAGGCTTGCAATGTTTATAGAAAATAGACGTACAGAAAAGTAAAGCTGTCAAAGGTTATTTTTTTCGAATGATCATCTTTGAAGCGAAAACAGGAGTAGAAGGGGGTTTATTATCTCGCCTTGCCCTGCTTACTCTTTGGCTAGCCAACAACATAGACAGCCAATAGTAGTCATGCTAGTAGTGACCGATTGACTGAGGGGGAGCTGCAGAGTGTTGACGACTTGCTGAATAGGAAAGACCATTTGGACATTAATTCATCGCGGTGTACAGAGCTGTTTCATTAACCGGTGAAGTATGACCGGGGAGACCTTCAGAGTGGTAAATAAACCATATCTCTGTATCATTTTTGCTCGGTTCGATAGGAGCGTTGGCTAAAGTTAGCTGATAGCTAACTGTAATTAGCTGCTCATGTTAGCAACTGGACCTGTCACTCGGGTTATTTACCATTCAGAAGAGTGCATGTGTGTGTGTTGGCAAGGTTACAAAGCTGTATGTGAGGGATATTCAGCAACGAACTAGTTCTCCTCACTGATTGAAATGTTTTTGGTGATGGGCTGCAGTCCCATGCTTCTCAGAGTCGCAGTGACACCCAGCTTGTTTGATATTATAGTGCTGAGGTCAGTGACTTCCCTGCTATCTGTAAAGCAGTTTGTCAGAGACTCTGACCCTCACGTCCGAGCAGGAAACAAAAACAAGAAAGTATCCCTGTTGGTTTTATTGGCCTTGATCTTACCCCACACTCCTCCTTTTAAACTTCCCAATCCACACTCTGGTGTTTGTACTCAAAACACACTGTCTGAGCCTGTCCTATAAATCAACCTTAATATAAAGCAGACCTTTAATGATAAGGGGCTGCTCGGAGTTAACAATTCACTTGTACAGAGTGTAGTTTTCTATCCACATTCCACCTTAGTCTGGTAAAAAGTCAGGCAACATTTGTATTGCAAAGGTACAAGGCAGTGGAACAATGGTGTGATATAATTTCTTATTTTGTCTTTGGCTTCAAGTGATTGTTTTTAGTCAATAAAATTAGTTAATTATGTTCTTGGCTAATAAATTGTTGTTTTGGGTTATAAATTCTTCAAAATTGGTGAAAAATGTCCGTGTTTCCCAAAGCCCAAGATGACATCCTCAAATGTCTTGTTTTGTCCACGACCCAGAAATAGTTAGTTTACTGTCTTAGAGGAGGAAAGAGACCAGAAAATATTCACACTTAAGAAGTTGGAATCAAAGAATGTAGAGTTTTTATTCCCAATAAACTACACAAACCATTTTCCTAATGGTAACCGATTAATTTAATTGCCGACTAACTGATGAGTCATTGCTGTTCTGGTTCTCACGCAGTGCTTTTCATTTCCTTTCTTTAGTTAAGATTATGCCGGCATCACCTGTCCCTGCTCCGAAGATATCCACAGACCGGCTTATCAGTCCCAACACGCAGGTCCTTCAGTTCACTCAGGTACCAAACAAACCAGGCCATTCTCACACATCAAATCCTTTCCATGATGAAGCTGCCGTCTCGATGAAGGGAGCTGCGTTCGTTTCTTTCAGGGAAGGTAAGCGCAGAGGGCTGTTATGGAAGACACTGGTTGGCCTCTCTGTTGGCGTACCTGTGGCGGTGGGTGTCCAGTACGCTCTATCAAACCCTAAAGAGAGGAGGAAGATGAGGATCGTGACTGAAGGATTTGGCCGGTTCTGCAGGTTTGTCTTTATCTTGATCTGCCATATCAAAACTGGACTGACAGCACTGGTTTCAGGATCAGTTTCTCAGAGCATTCCTCATGGATGTATATTGTTGAAGAAATTTCCCTCTTAGTCCTTTGACGTTTTTCTGTAGTGGGGTGTTTATTGGCATTCCTGGTTACGGTTGGCTTACCAGCACAGAGCGTGAATCTGTGAAGGTAAGCTGACCCAGAACATTTGTAAAGTACACAATTTATAGGGATGGTTAGAGAGTGGAGAGGGCGCCGTATATAAAGACAAGGGTTGAAAAGTGGTTAATTTGCATATGGTTGCTCATCAGAAACAGAAGGTTAGACAACAAAGAACAAAAGGTAGTTGAAGCAAGGCATCTGGCAGACAGGTGCAAATAGCAAAGGTGCGACAACAGAAGGTAAGAGGGAGTCTGGCAGATAGTAACAAAAGAGTTGTGGATATCAGTGAGCAGTGGAATGAAGGAGTGACACTAGAAGGTATCTCTAGCTAGTTTCGAATAATAGAATAAAATAGAAACATTTTATTAATTTGGTTGCTAGATGAGAAAGTGCACAGTTCCCACCACCATAAAAATGTGCAGAAAATATAAAATATGTAAAATGCAAAATGTCCCGTGTAGAGAACGTATGACTGTTAAAGTGTTTAGACATTAACTTCATCAAAATTCTTTTGGCACTGATTTTAGACGCACACAAAGACAAGTACGACATGTTCTGCACACTGTCTGCTGTTTTTGCTCATGGGTACACAGCACTGGAAGCGTAAAAGGGCTGACTGAAGGCCAACAAAAAGCAGAGGGTGTGATGATTAATACGATGATTACACTCTCATCTCGTGATATGAATGGTCTCATGGCTGTGAGTCATACAGATGTAGCTCAACGAATAAATGTTTCTGTTTGGATGGGGCCGGAGTATGAACACCAAGCCTGCAGCCAGAGGTGGAGGATGTGGGGTTTTTGTTTTTTCTTTTGTACGGCTACCTAGTACAATATTTATCAAAGCAAATATAAGTAGTTCAGTAAAGAAGCTTGTATGAATGCATTCTACTGTATCCCTCAGTTTAAATTGTGACAGTGTTTTAAAATGGGCATTTCAACAGTAACACGAGTGGTCATTTGTCCTTGACTGAATGAAGGTAAACACGGTGGTCACTCTAGAATCAGAGGCTGTAGATTTGAAAACATAAGTGTCCTGCTGCTTTCAGTCTGCTGGGATTTACTGAGCTGAAAGGGAAATTGTTCACACGGTAGTTGTGGACAACAGGAGAATCCCCCACATTCATTCAGTTATGCTCAGGAACGTTAGCCACTGGCTTTAGAGACTGGGAGGTTTTATGCTACTCCAGAGAAGGACAGACTTTGTTTGCCATTTAATTTATGTGAAGTTGAGAATGAGGTTCATTTTATGTTTTACTGTCCTGTATACGAAGATATCAGGGAGGTCCCTTTCAGTAAGATGTCCTCTGTTGATTTTTATTTCTTCCGGTTGGATAATCATGAAAAACTTGAGTTGTGTTTAAGAAGGGGAACCTTTTTATGGCAGGATTTCCTGGGATAGAAAACAACAGATTTTGTTTGAGGACTGAGCAGCAGAATAATGTGTGTTTGGGATGTATTGGTGCAGTGCTAGTGTATTGGTGTCTTGAAAACCCATGAGGGTTGGGCACACTTGTGTGCATGACACGGAAGTAAAGAAATCAATCAATCATAGATAAATTCATACTGGGGTTTTTTTCATAGTAAAAGAAAATTTCAAGGTCAGGAAGATGTCAAATGGTCAGAGTGTTTGTTGTGCTAGGTGTGATGTGGACATTTGTTGTATTCACAAAGAGCTGAGACGGTTCTTATATTGATGAATATGTCATTAAAACCTTAAACCAGTCATCAGTAAATTTAATGTGACGACTACAATGGATGGATAGAAGTGACATTCACTAGATGAGCGTAAATGTTATGTAACGTATTACAATTAAAAGTGGAATTTCAGATTCTGCAGAAGTTTTTTTTTTTTTTTTAACTATTTTGCATATTTAGTCAGCATGTCCCAAATTTACCGTCCCCTCATTCTCACTGTCCCTTTTCCAGTTAGCCAGCTGCTAACAGAGGTTGCAGTCTTCACCAAGACTTGAGGACTTTTCACCGAATTAGCAGCTGCTAACAGAAGCTTGACTTCCAGGCGGCCACCACTCAGTGGCTATGGAATCTGCGGAACACACAAAACAAAGCGGCATCGGGGTGAGCTGGTCGCACCTAAGCCCAGCCGCCTCAACTGAGAGTTTGGTTGCAGGATCTGTCCTTTCCAGGTGTGATGGTTGCTACGACTGGGTGGTTGAAGGTGGAGGGAACTGGGTGGTGAAACTGCTTGATTTCTACTAGCCAAAAATGCCACTTTGACTCTCTCTGTCAATACCTTAGTGTTCCAAAACAAAGGTACCTACAATATTCATGCACTAAATAACTAATACACAGGGGAAACAGGAATAAAAGAAGTATTCACTTACAGAATCATCAGCTTTACAGGAGAATATATCTAATTGCATACATTTCTGGGAATTATTTCAGAAAAACACTTTTGATGTGACCCCCATTTCCTAGAAAATACTATGAATCATTCACATTTCTTGCTAGTGGCTGCGTTAAACCTTTTGAACCTTCATTCAAACCAGTGAGCATCTTATATGTGCCCTCAGATCCGTCTCTGTTGGAATCTTCATCTCTATGGATTACTGGTGGACAACCAATGTGGCTCTTCGTGGAGTCGATGAGGTAAATTCCATGTAGTCAGACTGGGTCAAGGTAGATTTGGCCGTTGCTGTCACACTCCTGAATGTGACAGCTGGCCTGATTATGACGCAACTCATCATTGTTCATGAGCACTTCAGAATGGCTTAAATTCAGCTAATGTGATGTTTAGATTAAAGATTCACTTTTGTTCAAAAGTTTGGGGTCACTTAGAAATGTCCTTATTAAAGCCTTTTTATCAATGAAGATAGCATTAAATGAATCAGAAATACAGTCTAGACATTCTTATTGTTGTAAATGATGATTCTCGCTGGAAATGTCTGATTTTTATCAGCACCACCATTTCCAGCAACCATCACTCCTGTGTTCTAATGCTACATTTTGTTAGCTAATGGTGTTGAAAGGCTAATTGATGATTAGAAAACCCTTGTGCAATGATGTTAGCACATGAGTAAAAGTGAGTTTTCATGGAAGACATGAAATTGCCTGAGTGACCCCAAACGTTTCAACAGTAGTGTATTTTTGTAACAAACACTAAAATGTCTTTTTAAATTTGGTAAAATGTTGTGTGGCCTAGGTATTTTGGCAGTAATGTTTAGTTGAGTTTTTAGTTGTTTTTTTAACCTTCTGGCAGGTTTGTTTTTTGCAAAGTGTAAAAAAAAATTACACTATTTATCTGAGCCAGAAACTGTAAAAACAGAATAATTTTCAACTTCATGACCGTCCTTGAACGAATAATGTGCTTATTGTGTGACATATTTCATTAAAAAAAATCCACCAAAACTCAGTTGGGACTATTAGGCAGAACTGCAGGCTGCGGTTACACAGAGCAGTAAGAAGACGAGCATGGAAACAAATCAGAGAGATTGAGAATAGAACAAAGCATACTTAATCAAGAAAATCATTGGAGCATGACTCACAAATAGAACACCAAGAACAGAGTTGATGCTGAGTACTGGAAAAAAAAATAAAGGCCAAGGTTTGTACAGGCTGTGGAAGGGTTAGTGAAATATCTACAGAATGTGGAGGCAGCATTTTCTCCAGCATTGCTAACAGTTGGGGGCACTTGGAAACAGGTGTTACTCAGAAACCTGGCTTGGGATTCAGAGTGTTCGACCATAAATGTGGCTGATGTGATCTAGAAAAAAAGCTGTTTTAACATCCAATGTGGGCAAAGCTAGATTTTTACTTCTTTCAGCATTTTCAAAACACGAGAGAAGTGCAAGTGATGATTTTCAGGCTTGTCAATAAAGTTATTACTTTACTGAGCCTGCAGAATGCCTGAGCATATCCATTAGTTACCCTTAGATGCATAAGTAGGTCAAAATTGATCTGGTAAGGTTGTTTTCTTGCAATATCTTTGCAATTAAAAGTTGTTATCATTTCATATTCCAGCTATTTGTCAAAAAAACACATTTTGATATCATTCTATTTAAATTTTTAAGTTCCCTTTTGCACTTTAAAGAAATTAGAATATTTGTATTACTACCCCAAGCTCTTTATCACTGATGATATCATACAAGAGGTGGTGCACAAACTTGGAGGGACAGAGAGCAGCAGCAGCTGGAGGAAAAGAGTGAAAAAATGTCAACAAAATGGATGTTGACATTCTTCCGTGGCTGTTCTGTGTAAAATTCTTCTCTTTCAATTATCAAATATTCAAAATCCATAAAAAATGAAAAATAAGCATCTATAAAAACATTGTTCTGTGATCTAAAATATAATTCAAACAATAGTGCAAAAGTATTATTCTTAACTAAAATGTCAAAAATGGTATAAAAGACAGTGATTCTTATGCGAGTCCATTTTGACTCAAGCAAAAAGAGCGTCGGGTCCAATCACTCATGTATCTCAGGGTTAAAATAAGCTCCACATTTAGTCTCAGTTTCACCAGTGATATTTGAGCTATTTGTTGATTTACAACAAAGAAGATTAGCTTTCCTGTGAGTTACTGTAGGTGTTTGTACTGTTTGGATAATCATGTCTTACGTCTGTCCTCCCCTACCAGAGCAGCCCATCCTACGTGACTGAGATGTCGGCCTGCCACCAGAGGGCAGCAGAGTGCATGGTGGAGGGAGCTATAAGGAACGGCGGACTATACATCAAACTCGGCCAAGGTCTGTGTGCCTTCAACCACCTGCTGCCCCCCGAGTACATCCGCACCCTGCAAGTCCTGGAAGACAAAGCCTTGAACAGGAAGTACAAAGAGGTGAGAACTGCAGCGCAAACAAAGCACTCGGCTCAGTAGAAGACAGCCGGAAATTTCTCAGGACTGTGTTTGTGTCTGCAACAGGTGGATGCACTCTTTGAAGAAGACTTCGACAAATCTCCAGAGCAGCTTTTTAAAACGTTCGACTATGAACCAATAGCTGCTGCCAGCCTGGCTCAGGTTCATAAGGCAGAACTGTTTGACGGGACTCCTGTCGCTGTGAAGGTAAGCACCGATTCTGAGATCAAAGTCAACATTTTGTCTACTTGTTTCTTATTTTAGCATTACCAGCCTTTCAGTAGAGTGGATTTCTAAAAGCCCTTCAAAAGTTTGGGGTCACCCAGGCAATTTCATGTTCTCCATGGAAACACACTTTTCTAATTGCACAAAGATTTTCTAATCATCAATCAGCCTTTCAACACCATTAGCTAACACAATGTAGCATTAGAACACAGGAGTGATGGTTGCTGGAAATGTTCCTCTGTACCCCTATGGAGATATTCCATTAAAAATCAGCTGTTTCCAGCTAGAATAGTCATTTAGCACATTAACAATGTCTGGACTGTATTTCTGATTCATTTTATGTTATCGTTGTTGAAAAAAATCCTTTTCTTTCAAAAATAAGGACATTTTTAAGTGACCCCAAACTTTTGAACAGTAGCGTATATGAGAAGAAGGTCCGATTATGAATTCGATTTGTTGGTATCCACGGTCATTTTAGGGTGTGCACAGTCCGTAATGTTCATAATAATTCATTAAAAAGTCAAATTGTGGTTCCCACAGGTGCAGTACATTGATCTCAGGGATCGCTTTGATGGTGATATCAGAACACTGGAGATCCTGTTGGACATAATTAAGTTTATGCACCCCACATTTGGATTCCGATGGGTCCTAAAGGTCAGGAAATGCTCATATTTCTTAGTTGTTTTACTCTATATGTCCAAGACAAAGCTTTTTCTCATACCGCTGTTCTTCTCATTTCTGTAGGACTTGAAGGGTACACTGGCTCAGGAGCTGGACTTTGAGAATGAAGGCAGGAATTCGGAGAGATGCGCTGAGGAGCTAAAACATTTTAAATTTGTTGTTGTGCCCAAAGTCTTCTGGGACCAAACAAGCAAGGTGAGGTTGTTAGCTGAAGTACAAAAACGACCGCATTTTAATACTGTCCTCATTTATTGATCTGTGTCGTTTTACTTTTTCTCTCCATTCAAAGAGAGTGCTGACAGCAGAGTTTTGTAGCGGCTGTAAAATCAACAACGTGGAAGAAATTAAACGACAGAGAATAAATCTGAAAGATGTGAGTTGATGTACTCTGTGTAGCAGATGGTACTTGGAATACAGCATCGTCATAAAACTGCCATTGAAATACCAAATCAAATATTCGCTTGTTTTCAGGTTGCAGATAAACTGATCAGAACATTTGCTGAGCAAATCTTCTACACTGGTTTTATCCATGCAGACCCTCATCCTGGAAATGGTGGGTACATAAGTGGATACGTGTTCATGAAGAAGAATGTTCTTCATCATGTTACGCATCAATTACATGTACAGTTGTGAACAAAAGTTTACTTCGACGTGTAGAGACAGTGTGTATCATGGCGGTCTTGAGTTTTCAGTGACTCCTACAGCTCTCCATTTTCTGCGATGGAATGACTTGAGCGTCTGTCACAAAAAACAATCTAGCGTTTTGGTTCTTTCATGAATTTGAGCAAAACAAATGAATTACTCCGCCAAAGAGCGCAGCAGAGTTATGTGACAATCAGTATACGTTTCTCCGTCTGTTTATCTGTCTGTCTGTCTGTTAGCAACATTACTCAAAAACGGATTAACGGATTAGGATGAAATTTTCAGGGAAGGTCAGAAATGACACAAGGACCAAGTAATTAGATTTTGGATCCATAGTCTGGATCGATGGATTTGTTAAGATTTCTGTATCATTGCGAGATAGCATCACTGTAACTATGACTACAAGTGAACACTACGTCAGCTGCCTGCTGATGATCACATAGCATACACATGCATAACACATGCCTGTGCTCAGTGCAACATCATTTTGTTTGTGGGTACATCTATATTAAATGGCCACATTCTATGGTGCTGTGATTTCTGCCACCAGTTTTTTCAAGATTTCATCCATCGGAAAAAATACGACTGAACAGCTTTGGCAGAGTACTGCGCTGTCTGAGTGCTTTTCTTGTTTATTATAGATTTTCTGAGAATATGAGTAAATCAAATTTGAAATCAATTTTCTATTGTTTTGAAACCGATTCTGTCACTTTGCAGGGTGGGACTTACTCTATCCTTATTACTGCAATATTACAACTTGCTGTAGTGTAGTCTGGAGTTGTTTTACAGCGTTTGAACAGTTATAGGAGAGCTGGTGTGTTTGAGCAGCCAAGGAGCGCTGACTACTCATTTCATTTACTACTTCTGTAAACGCTGCCACTCAGTACATGTTGCAGATAAGGAAACATAATCTAATACCTTTTATTTGAAGGGATCTTGATCAACAATGTTTGTTTTGTATATGTTTGAAAATGAATCAGTTTGTGAAACTCACAAAGTCATCATCATCATAATTACTACTAAGTGATTCACATGGCAGCAAAATAGAAGTCTTCAAATCATCAGAATTTTAAAAATTGATAAAAACACAAAGTTGTACATTGTGTATGAAAACCACCAGTGTGTTCGAAAAGAGTTTTAAAAATCCTTGAAAGAAGTGCAACACAGTTCAAGAGAATCTTTTGTGTTTTCAACATCTGGCTGCTCATCTTTAGTCTACAGTCATAGTGTTTGATGCCAGATGTTTATAGATCTAAGGTCTGCTATGAGATTGACGGTTTCAGTCCTCCTCATGCATGTTCTGTGTTTCCAGTTCTGGTGAGGCGGGGTCCCGACAACAAGGCTGAGTTGGTGCTTTTGGACCATGGCTTGTATGAATACCTCAGTGAACAGTAAGAGCTGCACGAGATGCTGTAGTACTAAATACTCTGACAATATTTACTATCAGTTCTGACTGTGACCTCTGACCTCAGGGATAGAGAGTCCCTCTGTAAACTGTGGAGGTCCATCGTGCTGAGAGATGAGCAGGAAATGAAGATGCATTCCAAAGCACTCGGGGTCAAAGGTGAGGAAACATTATTTTAAAATTTAGCAGGACAGTAAATGTGATGTGTAAGAAATTGATATGTTGGTATTCAATCCAGTATGAGAATATTGTTGCCCTCCAGTTTTAGTGATTACAAAAAAGTTTTGCAAAACTATACAACGCCTATTTGCCTTTGCTGCTGCGCATTATTGCACTACTTACATTTCTTTTCTGATTTGCTGTGCAGAGTATTTCCTCTTCTGCGAGATGCTGCTGCAACGACCCATCAACATGCGCAGCTTTGGCCTGTCCAACATCCTCAGCAAAGAGGAGACTGCCTATATGCGTCAAATGGCCATCCACCGGTTTGAAAGCATCATGCAGGTGCTAAAAGCCATGCCACGGCCCATGCTGCTGGTCTTCAGGAACATCAACACGGTCCGGAGCATCAACATCACACTGGGAGCACCGGTGGACCGCTACTTTGTCATGGCCAAGAGGTTGGTGCCACCACTACTGTTGCCATGGTCACCATGTGCTGAGAGGGATACAGGGTATGGGCAAGTCAGCCCTCCCATAGCACATGATCAGAGTACAAACTTCAAGGGCCTAAATCATGAAGCAAGTTCAACTTGAACAGAATTATCATCTAAAAGTCATTGTTCAGAATGTGGTCTGGATTAGATGTGGATATTCAGCTGGAAAAACTGGAAACAAAAGTTTAATCTGAATGTTGTGTACAGTAATAATAATAATGGATTAGATTTATATAGTGCTTTTCTAAGGGACTCAAAATACAATGAATCCATTATTCATTCACTCACACATTCTCACTCTGATGTTGGTAAACTACATTTGTAGCCACAGCTGCCTCAGGCAGACTGACAGAAGTGTGGCTGCCAATCCGTGCCAACGGTAGCTCCGACCACCACCAACATTCATACACCAGTGTGAGTAGCCACACTGGAGGCAAGGTGGGTAGGAGAGAGCGTAGTCCCTGGGTTTGGTCCCTGGTGACGCTCTGCCAGGCCTCTACTGCTACTGTCTTGACTTCCCGCTTGTTCTTGGAGCATTTTCCCTTGTGTTCTGTCTTCAGCAAGTAAAATGCAGCTCAGTGGATTCAGGTCAGGTGATTGACTTGGTCATTGCCCAACAATCCACTTCTTTGCCTTAAAAACTCATTGGTTGCTTTCTCAGTATGCTTCAGGTCATTGTCTATCTAAACTCTGAATCATTATAAATGAAATATGCTATTTGTCGACAGATGTTGACCAATTTAGAGAGTGATGGAAGGGTTTCCTACTTTCTTCTATGTCTTCTCCAAAGTCTTGTATACCCTTTGTCTTTGCCTCTCTGAATTGGCTCTGAATAGAATTGTTGAGCATTCAATATCTCGTGCACTGAGCAGCTCATCCGTTTTACTTCAAAAACAAACATGCACTTTGCAAACTGACCTCACACACAGAACTCGAAAGCTCCAAAGGGAATACAGCTTAACTTGCAGATCAATGAGTTCTGAAGCATTTGGCTGAATATGGGCAGATTATATTGGCTGAAACACTTCAGAATTCATGCTGTTGCCTTTTTTAGCAGTCACATCATCAATAATTATAATAGTAGGGAGGTTAAGTGACTTTTGACTTCAAATCATGATGCAAAGGTCCCCTTTGGTATGGAAGTACCTTAGGGTCATACAAGTAAATTTATCCTAAGACACAAGTAAGATCACCCTTTGGTGGCCATTTTTAAAATGGCCGCCAAATTGTCTGTCTGTGCAACGCCAGAGAATGGTCTGACTCCTCTGTATTTCTTTAAACCAATCACAGTCATCTTAGTTGGAGTTTTAAAAATGGCCACCAAAGCATGATCTCACGTGTGTCTTAGGATAAATTTATTTGTACAACTCTAAGGTACTTCCATACCAAAGGGGACCTTTGCATCATGACTTGAAGTTAAAAGCCTATTTTTTGGGCTGAACCTCCCTACTAATCTTGGACTTCATCAGTGGTTCTAGATTCGCATAACTACTATATAGAATGGTCTGACTGCACCTCATCATTGTTCTGCTTCTTTGTTATGTTTATGCTGATTTTATTCCTTGTTTTTTTTTTAAATAAAGATAACACTGACTTTTTGCACATCTTGGCCTCCATACCAGTTGTTTTTCAGGGCTGAAATTGCTCAGTTGGGAGAGCATTAGATTGAAGCTCTAAAGGTCCCTGGTTCAATCTTGGGTTTTGGCAGGAAGGAAGAGTTTTAGGAACAGGACGTCTTCAGTAAACAATGCTAGAACTAAATGTTCATCTAAAAATTTGTGGGTTTTCAACAGCTGTTCTGTCTGTGCAATGCTAGAGAATGGTCTGACTTTTCTGTATTTCTTTAAACCAATCACAGTCATCTTAGTTGGAGTTTAGCCCAGGATGTATTGATGGTGTCCCTGAAATATAGTGACATAGAATTGTTTTGGTGGGATGTTTTCCTGGTGGCTAGCATCTCTTAGCTCTGTTGGCATTTGATCCGTCTTAATGGAATTTGAAATCAAAGTTTTTTAAATGTTGCTCTATTTTTTGCCCCTCTTGGCCTCTGTAGTCATGATTGTTCAGGCTGAAATAGCTCAGTTGGGAGAGCGTTAGACTGAAGATCTAAAGGTCCCTGGTTCGATCCTGGGTTTCAGCAGAGTTTTAGGAACACAAGGTTGTCACACTACACCTGAAAACTGTTGTCTCATTAGCTAACAATGCTAAAGCTAAAGACACTCTGCCTAAGCATGAGAATCTAAAGTTCAATCTTGGACTTCATCAGTGGTTCGAGATTCGCATAACTACTGTATAGAATGGTCTGACTGCACCTCATCATTGTTCTGCTTCTTGTTATGTTTATGCTGATTTTATTCCTTGTTTTTTTTTTAAAATAAAGATAACACTGACTTTTTGCACATCTTGGCCTCCATACCAGTTGTTTTTCAGGGCTGGAAATTGCTCAGTTGGGAGAGCATTAGACTGAAGCTCTAAAGGTCCCTGGTTCAATCTTGGGTTTTGGCAGGAAGGAAGAGTTTTAGGAACAGGACGTCTTCAGTAAACAATGCTAGAACTAAATGTTCATCTAAAAATTTGTGGGTTTTCAACAGCTGTTCTGTCTGTGCAGTGCTAGAGAATGGTCTGACTTTTCTGTATTTCTTTAAACCAATCACAGTCATCTTAGTTGGAGTTTAGCCCAGGATGTATTGATGGTGTCCCTGAAATATAGTGACATAGAATTGTTTTGGTGGGATGTTTTCCTGGTGGCTAGCATCTCTTAGCTCTGTTGGCATTTGATCCGTCTTAATGGAATTTGAAATCAAAGTTTTTTAAATGTTGCTCTATTTTTTGCCCCTCTTGGCCTCTGTAGTCATGATTGTTCAGGCTGAAATAGCTCAGTTGGGAGAGCGTTAGACTGAAGATCTAAAGGTCCCTGGTTCGATCCCGGGTTTCAGCAGAGTTTTAGGAACACAAGGTTGTCACACTACACCTGAAAACTGTTGTCTCATTAGCTAACAATGCTAAAGCTAACGACACTCTGCCTGAGCATGAGAATCTAAAGTTCAATCTTGGACTTCATCAGTGGTTCGAGATTCGCATAACTACTGTATAGAATGGTCTGACTGCACCTCATCTTTGTTATGCTGATTTTATTCCTTGTTTTTTTTTTAAAATAAAGATAACACTGACTTTTTGCACATCTTGGCCTCCATACCAGTTGTTTTTCAGGGCTGGAATTGCTCAGTTGGGAGAGCATTAGACTGAAGGTCTAAAGGTCTCTTATTCAATCTTGGGTTTTGGCAGGAAGGAAGAGTTTTAGGAACAGGACGTCTTCAGTAAACAATGCTAGAACTAAATGTTCATCTAAAAATTTGTGGGTTTTCAACAGCTGTTCTGTCTGTGCAATGCTAGAGAATGGTCTGACTTTTCTGTATTTCTTTAAACCAATCACAGTCATCTTAGTTGGAGTTTAGCCCAGGATGTATTGATGGTGTCCCTGAAATATAGTGACATAGAATTGTTTTGGTGGGATGTTTTCCTGGTGGCTAGCATCTCTTAGCTCTGTTGGCATTTGGTCCGTCTTAATGGAATTTGAAATCAAAGTTTTTTAAATGTTGCTCTATTTTTTGCCCCTCTTGGCCTCCGTAATCATGATTCTTCAGGCTGAAATAGCTCAGCTGGGAGAGCGTTAGACTGAAGATCTAAAGGTCCCTGGTTCGATCCCGGGTTTCAGCAGAGTTTTAGGAACACAAGGTTGTCACAGTACACCTGAAAACTGTTGTCTCATTAGCTAACAATGCTAAAGCTAACGACACTCTGCCTGAGCATGAGAATCTAAAGTTCAATCTTGGACTTCATCAGTGGTTCGAGATTCGCATAACTACTGTATAGAATGGTCTGACTGCACCTCATCTTTGTTATGCTTATGCTGATTTTATTCCTTGTTTTTTTTTTAAAATAAAGATAACACTGACTTTTTGCACATCTTGGCCTCCATACCAGTTGTTTTTCAGGGCTGGAATTGCTCAGTTGGGAGAGCATTAGACTGAAGGTCTAAAGGTCTCTTATTCAATCTTGGGTTTTGGCAGGAAGGAAGAGTTTTAGGAACAGGACGTCTTCAGTAAACAATGCTAGAACTAAATGTTCATCTAAAAATTTGTGGGTTTTCAACAGCTGTTCTGTCTGTGCAATGCTAGAGAATGGTCTGACTTTTCTGTATTTCTTTAAACCAATCACAGTCATCTTAGTTGGAGTTTAGCCCAGGATGTATTGATGGTGTCCCTGAAATATAGTGACATAGAATTGTTTTGGTGGGATGTTTTCCTGGTGGCTAGCATCTCTTAGCTCTGTTGGCATTTGGTCCGTCTTAATGGAATTTGAAATCAAAGTTTTTTAAATGTTGCTCTATTTTTTGCCCCTCTTGGCCTCCGTAATCATGATTCTTCAGGCTGAAATAGCTCAGCTGGGAGAGCGTTAGACTGAAGATCTAAAGGTCCCTGGTTCGATCCCGGGTTTCAGCAGAGTTTTAGGAACACAAGGTTGTCACAGTACACCTGAAAACTGTTGTCTCATTAGCTAACAATGCTAAAGCTAACGACACTCTGCCTGAGCATGAGAATCTAAAGTTCAATCTTGGACTTCATCAGTGGTTCGAGATTCGCATAACTACTGTATAGAATGGTCTGACTGCACCTCATCTTTGTTATGCTTATGCTGATTTTATTCCTTGTTTTTTTTTTAAAATAAAGATAACACTGACTTTTTGCACATCTTGGCCTCCATACCAGTTGTTTTTCAGGGCTGGAATTGCTCAGTTGGGAGAGCATTAGACTGAAGGTCTAAAGGTCTCTTATTCAATCTTGGGTTTTGGCAGGAAGGAAGAGTTTTAGGAACAGGACGTCTTCAGTAAACAATGCTAGAACTAAATGTTCATCTAAAAATTTGTGGGTTTTCAACAGCTGTTCTGTCTGTGCAATGCTAGAGAATGGTCTGACTTTTCTGTATTTCTTTAAACCAATCACAGTCATCTTAGTTGGAGTTTAGCCCAGGATGTATTGATGGTGTCCCTGAAATATAGTGACATAGAATTGTTTTGGTGGGATGTTTTCCTGGTGGCTAGCATCTCTTAGCTCTGTTGGCATTTGATCCGTCTTAATGGAATTTGAAATCAAAGTTTTTTAAATGTTGCTCTATTTTTTGCCCCTCTTGGCCTCTGTAGTCATGATTGTTCAGGCTGAAATAGCTCAGTTGGGAGAGCGTTAGACTGAAGATCTAAAGGTCCCTGGTTCGATCCCGGGTTTCAGCAGAGTTTTAGGAACACAAGGTTGTCACACTACACCTGAAAACTGTTGTCTCATTAGCTAACAATGCTAAAGCTAACGACACTCTGCCTGAGCATGAGAATCTAAAGTTCAATCTTGGACTTCATCAGTGGTTCGAGATTCGCATAACTACTGTATAGAATGGTCTGACTGCACCTCATCTTTGTTATGCTTATGCTGATTTTATTCCTTGTTTTTTTTTTAAAATAAAGATAACACTGACTTTTTGCACATCTTGGCCTCCATACCAGTTGTTTTTCAGGGCTGGAATTGCTCAGTTGGGAGAGCATTAGACTGAAGCTCTAAAGGTCTCTTATTCAATCTTGGGTTTTGGCAGGAAGGAAGAGTTTTAGGAACAGGACGTCTTCAGTAAACAATGCTAGAACTAAATGTTCATCTAAAAATTTGTGGGTTTTCAACAGCTGTTCTGTCTGTGCAATGCTAGAGAATGGTCTGACTTTTCTGTATTTCTTTAAACCAATCACAGTCATCTTAGTTGGAGTTTAGCCCAGGATGTATTGATGGTGTCCCTGAAATATAGTGACATAGAATTGTTTTGGTGGGATGTTTTCCTGGTGGCTAGCATCTCTTAGCTCTGTTGGCATTTGATCCGTCTTAATGGAATTTGAAATCAAAGTTTTTTAAATGTTGCTCTATTTTTTGCCCCTCTTGGCCTCTGTAGTCATGATTGTTCAGGCTGAAATAGCTCAGTTGGGAGAGCGTTAGACTGAAGATCTAAAGGTCCCTGGTTCGATCCCGGGTTTCAGCAGAGTTTTAGGAACACAAGGTTGTCACAGTACACCTGAAAACTGTTGTCTCATTAGCTAACAATGCTAAAGCTAGCGACACTCTGCCTGAGCATGAGAATCTAAAGTTCAATCTTGGACTTCATCAGTGGTTCGAGATTCGCATAACTACTGTATAGAATGGTCTGACTGCACCTCATCTTTGTTATGTTATGCTGATTTTATTCCTTGTTTTTTTTTTAAATAAAGATAACACTGACTTTTTGCACATCTTGGCCTCCATACCAGTTGTTTTTCAGGGCTGAATTGCTCAGTTGGGAGAGCATTAGACTGAAGCTCTAAAGGTCTCTTATTCAATCTTGGGTTTTGGCAGGAAGGAAGAGTTTTAGGAACAGGACGTCTTCAGTAAACAATGCTAGAACTAAATGTTCATCTAAAAATTTGTGGGTTTTCAACAGCTGTTCTGTCTGTGCAATGCTAGAGAATGGTCTGACTTTTCTGTATTTCTTTAAACCAATCACAGTCATCTTAGTTGGAGTTTAGCCCAGGATGTATTGATGGTGTCCCTGAAATATAGTGACATAGAATTGTTTTGGTGGGATGTTTTCCTGGTGGCTAGCATCTCTTAGCTCTGTTGGCATTTGGTCCGTCTTAATGGAATTTGAAATCAAAGTTTTTTAAATGTTGCTCTATTTTTTGCCCCTCTTGGCCTCCGTAATCATGATTCTTCAGGCTGAAATAGCTCAGCTGGGAGAGCGTTAGACTGAAGATCTAAAGGTCCCTGGTTCGATCCCGGGTTTCAGCAGAGTTTTAGGAACACAAGGTTGTCACAGTACACCTGAAAACTGTTGTCTCATTAGCTAACAATGCTAAAGCTAACGACACTCTCCCTGAGCATGAGAATCTAAAGTTCAATCTTGGACTTCATCAGTGGTTCGAGATTCGCATAACTACTGTATAGAATGGTCTGACTGCACCTCATCTTTGTTATGCTGATTTTATTCCTTGTTTTTTTTTTTAAAATAAAGATAACACTGACTTTTTGCACATCTTGGCCTCCATACCAGTTGTTTTTCAGGGCTGGAATTGCTCAGTTGGGAGAGCATTAGACTGAAGCTCTAAAGGTCCCTGGTTCAATCTTGGGTTTTGGCAGGAAGGAAGAGTTTTAGGAACAGGACGTCTTCAGTAAACAATGCTAGAACTAAATGTTCATCTAAAAATTTGTGGGTTTTCAACAGCTGTTCTGTCTGTGCAGTGCTAGAGAATGGTCTGACTTTTCTGTATTTCTTTAAACCAATCACAGTCATCTTAGTTGGAGTTTAGCCCAGGATGTATTGATGGTGTCCCTGAAATATAGTGACATAGAATTGTTTTGGTGGGATGTTTTCCTGGTGGCTAGCATCTCTTAGCTCTGTTGGCATTTGATCCGTCTTAATGGAATTTGAAATCAAAGTTTTTTAAATGTTGCTCTATTTTTTGCCCCTCTTGGCCTCTGTAGTCATGATTGTTCAGGCTGAAATAGCTCAGTTGGGAGAGCGTTAGACTGAAGATCTAAAGGTCCCTGGTTCGATCCCGGGTTTCAGCAGAGTTTTAGGAACACAAGGTTGTCACACTACACCTGAAAACTGTTGTCTCATTAGCTAACAATGCTAAAGCTAACGACACTCTGCCTGAGCATGAGAATCTAAAGTTCAATCTTGGACTTCATCAGTGGTTCGAGATTCGCATAACTACTGTATAGAATGGTCTGACTGCACCTCATCTTTGTTATGCTTATGCTGATTTTATTCCTTGTTTTTTTTTTAAAATAAAGATAACACTGACTTTTTGCACATCTTGGCCTCCATACCAGTTGTTTTTCAGGGCTGGAATTGCTCAGTTGGGAGAGCATTAGACTGAAGGTCTAAAGGTCTCTTATTCAATCTTGGGTTTTGGCAGGAAGGAAGAGTTTTAGGAACAGGACGTCTTCAGTAAACAATGCTAGAACTAAATGTTCATCTAAAAATTTGTGGGTTTTCAACAGCTGTTCTGTCTGTGCAATGCTAGAGAATGGTCTGACTTTTCTGTATTTCTTTAAACCAATCACAGTCATCTTAGTTGGAGTTTAGCCCAGGATGTATTGATGGTGTCCCTGAAATATAGTGACATAGAATTGTTTTGGTGGGATGTTTTCCTGGTGGCTAGCATCTCTTAGCTCTGTTGGCATTTGGTCCGTCTTAATGGAATTTGAAATCAAAGTTTTTTAAATGTTGCTCTATTTTTTGCCCCTCTTGGCCTCCGTAATCATGATTCTTCAGGCTGAAATAGCTCAGCTGGGAGAGCGTTAGACTGAAGATCTAAAGGTCCCTGGTTCGATCCCGGGTTTCAGCAGAGTTTTAGGAACACAAGGTTGTCACAGTACACCTGAAAACTGTTGTCTCATTAGCTAACAATGCTAAAGCTAACGACACTCTCCCTGAGCATGAGAATCTAAAGTTCAATCTTGGACTTCATCAGTGGTTCGAGATTCGCATAACTACTGTATAGAATGGTCTGACTGCACCTCATCTTTGTTATGCTTATGCTGATTTTATTCCTTGTTTTTTTTTTTAAATAAAGATAACACTGACTTTTTGCACATCTTGGCCTCCATACCAGTTGTTTTTCAGGGCTGAAATTGCTCAGTTGGGAGAGCATTAGACTGAAGCTCTAAAGGTCCCTGGTTCAATCTTGGGTTTTGGCAGGAAGGAAGAGTTTTAGGAACAGGACGTCTTCAGTAAACAATGCTAGAACTAAATGTTCATCTAAAAATTTGTGGGTTTTCAACAGCTGTTCTGTCTGTGCAATGCTAGAGAATGGTCTGACTTTTCTGTATTTCTTTAAACCAATCACAGTCATCTTAGTTGGAGTTTAGCCCAGGATGTATTGATGGTGTCCCTGAAATATAGTGACATAGAATTGTTTTGGTGGGATGTTTTCCTGGTGGCTAGCATCTCTTAGCTCTGTTGGCATTTGATCCGTCTTAATGGAATTTGAAATCAAAGTTTTTTAAATGTTGCTCTATTTTTTGCCCCTCTTGGCCTCTGTAGTCATGATTGTTCAGGCTGAAATAGCTCAGTTGGGAGAGCGTTAGACTGAAGATCTAAAGGTCCCTGGTTCGATCCCGGGTTTCAGCAGAGTTTTAGGAACACAAGGTTGTCACAGTACATCTGAAAACTGTTGTCTCATTAGCTAACAATGCTAAAGCTAGCAACACTCTGCCTGAGCATGAGAATCTAAAGTTCAATCTTGGACTTCATCAGTGGTTTGAGATTCGCATAACTACTGTATAGAATGGTCTGACTGCACCTCATCTTTGTTATGCTGATTTTATTCCTTGTTTTTTTTTTAAATAAAGATAACACTGACTTTTTGCACATCTTGGCCTCCATACCAGTTGTTTTTCAGGGCTGAAATTGCTCAGTTGGGAGAGCATTAGACTGAAGCTCTAAAGGTCCCTGGTTCAATCTTGGGTTTTGGCAGGAAGGAAGAGTTTTAGGAACAGGACGTCTTCAGTAAACAATGCTAGAACTAAATGTTCATCTAAAAATTTGTGGGTTTTCAACAGCTGTTCTGTCTGTGCAATGCTAGAGAATGGTCTGACTTTTCTGTATTTCTTTAAACCAATCACAGTCATCTTAGTTGGAGTTCAGCCCAGGATGTATTGATGGTGTCCCTGAAATATAGTGACATAGAATTGTTTTGGTGGGATGTTTTCCTGGAGGCTAGCATCTCTTAGCTCTGTTGGCATTTGGTCCGTCTTAATGGAATTTGAAATCAAAGTTTTTTAAATGTTGCACTATGTTTTGCCCCTCTTGGCCTCCGTAATCATGATTCTTCAGGCTGAAATAGCTCAGTTGGGAGAGCGTTAGACTGAAGATCTAAAGGTCCCTGGTTCAATCCCGGGTTTCAGCAGAGTTTTAGGAACACAAGGTTGTCACAGTACACCTGAAAACTGTTGTCTCATTAGCTAACAATGCTAAAGCTAGCAACACTCTGCCTGAGCATGAGAATCTAAAGTTCAATCTTGGACTTCATCAGTGGTTCGAGATTCGCATAACTACTGTATAGAATGGTCTGACTGCACCTCATCTTTGTTATGCTTATGCTGATTTTATTCCTTGTTTTTTTTTTAAATAAAGATAACACTGACTTTTTGCACATCTTGGCCTCCATTGTCAAGTGGGGCCTAGTTATTTGAGATCTCAGGAGCAACCACCACCTAAATACAAGCTTTAAGCAGACCAATGAAAAGTTAAAATGAGAAACTATATAAGTTAACCACATGATTATGCTTATGCTTGATGCAAGAATGATTTTAATAGGCTGATATATATTCTGAAAATGATGATTGCTATAGAAGAGAATGATTTAAAATAAGTTATTTGATCATGCTAAGAAAAATGATTTAAAGAAGTGATTCAGTGTAACAAAGTGAGTTTTGAATGGAAGTAATCTGTGCTGTTCTGAGCTGTATGCAGACAGGATGGGAAAAGCAGAAGTCTCCTCAGAAATGAGGAACTTGGAGTTTCCACAGGTGGACAGGATGGGCTCAGGCCTACATTGTCATGACAACTGAAGTGTGTGTAACAAGTGGATGTGTTAACAGAAAAGATGGAAAGAATGATGTATGCGTGATAGGAAGAAGGTTGTGTCTTAAACCTATGAATTAATTACCTGGGCGTACCTACTAGTTAGAATTGTGTGTAGAAATGTGTATGTGCTAAGCTGAAGTCGAACTAGGGTATAAAACCCAGAGACACAGACACTGAATTGGGAGTTCTCCCCTGGAGGGGGGAGATGCTGCTCGCCGGAGCTGCCGGGGAGCATCGCCAGAGTTCTGAAGAATCTTCACCGGACCCTTTTGCCCAAGAGACGTGAAGACAACGCGGGACTTAGGCTCCAGAGATCGCTGAGAACATCGTTGGAAGCAAAGTCTTTTTCTGACTTTGTTCAACAAGCGAAGACCACACTCTGCTGAAAGGAGAGTCCTGAGAGGTCTACAGTTGTCCAAAGAGATGAAGAGAGGCAAGCACCCATGGCATCCAGAGAGGCACAGGAGGCAGCAGCAGAGGGCTGCTCCACTCCAGGGGCTGGAAGACCCAGTGACCCACCACAGCCTGATGAGACGGGGGCTTTCCACCACCACCATCCGACTGAGAAGACAGCTGAGACGCCGGCACTTGTGTTCCAGCTGCTACTAAAGATAACTGCCAGACCAACGATTGGCTATCGGGACCTTTCCACTCCCCCTGCCTATGAAGAACACCCTCTGCCCACAAAGAAGACTTCGTACCGAGTCTGCTGGTCCACGGAGGAGTTCAACTAGACACAGGTGAAGACCGGGCGTGGCAGCTAAGGCCTGGCTGTCCGTCCTCTCTCCTAAATTTACTAATTAGAGAAGATTCTTAGGTACGCTCAGCTTAGTTTAATTTAGTTAAGTTAGAAATAATCAGAAATAATTAAATTGTTTAATCATGAATAATGCTGTGCCCCTGCTAATAATTGCTTAATAAAACGCTATATTGCATTTAAAGAGAAGTCTAATGAAATGATTATGATTCACCTATTCTGCATAGTGGTAAAAAGTTAAGTTGATTGTGTGCATTAAATCTAATGGTTCTTAAAGGTTACTTTAATCCAACTAGTTATTTAAACATTACCCCTGGGGTTAGTTATCCAAACCTCTAAAACGAACCTAGGAATATCAACAAGTGCCACAGTTTTAAGAGGAAAGCTGTCGTTAACAAACGTGTTCAATAAATCAATTCTACTACTTAGGAGGGCTGCTTAGTAAGAGAGTATTTATTGGAGTAAGCGGGGTAAGACGTTTGGAAGAAGACAGGTAGGACCTAGGCGAGTATTCCTCGACACCAGCTTAATTATTCTGCTGAAACCTGTTAGGTGGAATACTAATAGGCAGATAGAATCTAACCCTTTAAACGGAGAGCTGGTCCTGATTTAACCTGAGGCAAGGGTTAAAGAAGGCTATACTGAACGACACCATACCAGTTGTTTTTCAGGGCTGAAATTGCTCAGTTGGGAGAGCATTAGACTGAAGCTCTAAAGGTCTCTTATTCAATCTTGGGTTTTGGCAGGAAGGAAGAGTTTTAGGAACAGGACGTCTTCAGTAAACAATGCTAGAACTAAATGTTCATCTAAAAATTTGTGGGTTTTCAACAGCTGTTCTGTCTGTGCAATGCTAGAGAATGGTCTGACTTTTCTGTATTTCTTTAAACCAATCACAGTCATCTTAGTTGGAGTTTAGCCCAGGATGTATTGATGGTGTCCCTGAAATATAGTGACATAGAATTGTTTTGGTGGGATGTTTTCCTGGTGGCTAGCATCTCTTAGCTCTGTTGGCATTTGGTCCGTCTTAATGGAATTTGAAATCAAAGTTTTTTAAATGTTGCTCTATTTTTTGCCCCTCTTGGCCTCCGTAATCATGATTCTTCAGGCTGAAATAGCTCAGCTGGGAGAGCGTTAGACTGAAGATCTGAAGGTCCCTGGTTCGATCCCGGGTTTCAGCAGAGTTTTAGGAACACAAGGTTGTCACAGTACAACTGAAAACTGTTGTCTCATTAGCTAACAATGCTAAAGCTAACGACACTCTGCCTGAGCATGAGAATCTAAAGTTCAATCTTGGACTTCATCAGTGGTTCGAGATTCGCATAACTACTGTATAGAATGGTCTGACTGCACCTCATCATTGTTCTGCTTCTTTGTTATGTTTATGCTGATTTTATTACTTGTTTTTTTATATAAAGATGACATTGACTTTCTGCACGTCTTGGCCTCCGTACAGGTTGTTTTTCAGGGCTGAAATTGCTCAGTTGGGAGAGCATCAGACTGAAGCTCTAAAGGTCCCTTATTCAGTCTTGGGTTTTGGCAGGAAGGAAGAGTTTTAGGAACAGGACGTCTTCAGTAAACAATGCTAGAACTAAATGTTCATCTAAAAATTTGTGGGTTTTCAACAGCTGTTCTGTCTGTGCAATGCTAGAGAATGGTCTGACTTTTCTGTATTTCTTTAAACCAATCACAGTCATCTTAGTTGGAGTTCAGCCCAGGATGTATTGATGGTGTCCCTGAAATATACTGACATAGAATTGTTTTGGTGGGATGTTTTCCTGGTGGCTAGCATCTCTTAGCTCTGTTGGCATTTGGTCCGTCTTAATGGAATTTGAAATCAAAGTTTTTTAAATGTTGCTCTATTTTTTGCCCCTCTTGGCCTCCGTAATCATGATTCTTCAGGCTGAAATAGCTCAGTTGGGAGAGCGTTAGACTGAAGATCTAAAGGTCCCGGGTTTCAGCAGAGTTTTAGGAACACAAGGTTGTCACACTACACCTGAAAACTGTTGTCTCATTAGCTAACAATGCTAAAGCTAGCGACACTCTGCCTGAGCATGAGAATCTAAAGTTCAATCTTGGACTTCATCAGTGGTTCTTGATTCGCTTAACTACTGTATAGAATGGTCTGACTGCACCTCATCTTTGTTATGCTTATGCTGATTTTATTCCTTGTTTTTTTTTAAAATAAAGATAACACTGACTTTTTGCACATCTTGGCCTCCATACCAGTTGTTTTTCAGGGCTGGAATTGCTCAGTTGGGAGAGCATTAGACTGAAGCTCTAAAGGTCTCTTATTCAATCTTGGGTTTTGGCAGGAAGGAAGAGTTTTAGGAACAGGACGTCTTCAGTAAACAATGCTAGAACTAAATGTTCATCTAAAAATTTGTGGGTTTTCAACAGCTGTTCTGTCTGTGCAATGCTAGAGAATGGTCTGACTTTTCTGTATTTCTTTAAACCAATCACAGTCATCTTAGTTGGAGTTCAGCCCAGGATGTATTGATGGTGTCCCTGAAATATACTGACATAGAATTGTTTTGGTGGGATGTTTTCCTGGTGGCTAGCATCTCTTAGCTCTGTTGGCATTTGGTCCGTCTTAATGGAATTTGAAATCAAAGTTTTTTAAATGTTGCTCTATTTTTTGCCCCTCTTGGCCTCCGTAATCATGATTCTTCAGGCTGAAATAGCTCAGTTGGGAGAGCGTTAGACTGAAGATCTAAAGGTCCCTGGTTCGATCCCGGGTTTCAGCAGAGTTTTAGGAACACAAGGTTGTCACAGTACACCTGAAAACTGTTGTCTCATTAGCTAACAATGCTAAAGCTAACGACACTCTGCCTGAGCATGAGAATCTAAAGTTCAATCTTGGACTTCATCAGTGGTTCTAGATTCGCATAACTACTGTATAGAATGGTCTGACTGCACCTCATCATTGTTCTGCTTCTTTGTTATGTTTATGCTGATTTTATTACTTGCATACAAACCATTCCTGCTATGTTTGCACTGTGGGTTCAGTTAGTAAAAGTATGGTAAATGTCAACAAGTGTGTTTGAATATTAGTGTCAAGTACATGACCTGTGTATTCATTGATTTATTTAAGTGCGGTGCGAGGCTGGGGGAAGATCCAGGCAGAGAAGACAGGAATACTGCCCAGACTGTGGGTCTTCCGCTGGGTGAGGACAACATGGGAGAGCCTTAAGTTTGAAGTGGCTTTGAGGTGAGCATTCATTTAGTGCATTTCTGAAAAATATTTTCTTTTCTTTGTGATCAGAACCATCTAATATTGACGATCCAACTCTTTTCTTCAGATCAGAGATGGCAATGATGAGTCTGACGCGCGCATTCCTGAGGCTGCTGGAGTATTTGGGTCTCACATCTGTGGATGCCGACGTGTATGACTACCTGACATAGTGATCACGTGTCACACTACAGAGAAGAAGGACAAGTGAATGTAGCTCAACGGCAAGGAGCCTTTCACTGCTGCTGGTTATGGTGCTGCTTGTGTGTGCAATCTTCCCATCACCAAATCATGTTCAGTGTCAGGATGAGCGACAGCGTCCTCAACTACAGGACTGGAAGGCAGAGCAGACTTCCAGACACCAGAACATAACAGCCAATTAGAATTCTTTTAAATTATTTAACATGTAATAAAATATTCTACCTCCAGTCTTTCAGGAATTCCTCATTATTGCTTTTTGTTGGGAAAATACAGGTCAATGAATATAGAGATTCTGGGATGTTTTGCTTCCATAACTTTTCTTTCAGATGAGTTGAAAGAAAACATTAGAAATACACATTTAGCTGACACTATGCTTAGTTTACTGGACGATTCTCACAAGTTAGTGCGTATTGTATGTGATGATGCCTCATAAGGGTTCCCACACGTCCTGGAAAACCTGGAAAATGATTGAACGATTTTCCAGTCATGGAAAATGAGGAAAAAAGGTCAAATGTCCTGGAAACGGTTAACTTATCCTGGAAAAATATTTATCCTCCCCTTGTCAATGCAAACATGTTAAAAGTTAGGCACATGCATTTCTGTTGTCACCTTATCTTCTGGACAACATTGAGGCACATAATATAAATAAATAAATAAATAAATAAATAAATAAATATATATATACACATAGCTCATAAATATGAATCAAGCACTTTCGGTTTGCAGCAAGAAGACCCCCGGTTCAAATCATGAGGTGGACCTGGGATCTTTCTGCATGGAGTTTGCATGTTCTCCTCCCTGTGCATGTGTGGATTTTCTCCAGGTTCTCTGGCTTCCTCCCACAGTCCAAAGACATGCTGAGGTTAACTGAGTACTCTAAATTGCCCGTAGGTGTAAATGTGAGTGTAATTGTTTGTCTGTATCTGTAGTCCTGCGACAGACTGGCGACCTGTCCAGGGTGTCCCCTGCCTTCGCCCGAGTCAGCTGAGATAGGCTCCAGCACCCTCCGTGACCCTAGTGAGGATAAAGCGGTGTATAGAGAATGGATGGATGGATGGATTTCTGTCATTTAGTCTGGACTAAACAAATAACAGCAGCATAAATCTCAAACGTCATTGTGAGGAGTCTGGATTGAGGTTTCTCACTTGATAATGATCAAAACATGAAATTTAGGTTGGTTTAAAGGAATATTCCACCTTAAATCTTTGAATGTTGAACTAAAAGGTTGGTTTCAGGAAGTATTCCACCTACAAGGTCATCACACATCAACCTTAAAGAAACATTCCACCAAAAATCCTTGGACATGCACCTAAAATGTTGGTTTAACCGAGTATTCCATTCAAAATCCTCAAACAGACCTGAGGGGCTGGTTAAAAGCAATATTCCACCTAAAACCTCAAATATAGACCCGAAAGAGTGGTTTAGAAAAAACCCTTCAATGTGGACCAAAAAAGTTAGTATGGAGGAATATTCCATCTGAAATGTAGACCTGAGAAGTTGTTTGGAAGAATATACCATCCTAAACGTCCTTAAATGTCTACCTAAAAATGGTTTGGAAGAAAATTCCACATAAAATCCTCCAATGTAGACCTAAAAGGTGAGGTTAATGGTATATTCCACCTAAAATTCACTACTGTAGACCTTGGAGGTTGGTCTGATGGTATATTCCACCCAACATCCTTGAACACAAACTTAAAAAGTTTGTTCAAAGGAATATTCCACCAAAAACCTTCAATGTAGACCAAAAAATCTTGGTGTAAAGGAGTATTCCACCTTAAATGTAGACCTAAAGGATGGTTGGGAGTAATATTCTACTCTAAAACCTTCCAATGTAGACCTAAAAGGTTTATCCGATGGCATATTCTACCCAACAGCCTGGAACATAAAAGGTTGGTTTAATGGTATATTCCCAGAAGAACCCTTAACCGTTGGGCTTATTGGTATATTCCACACAAAATACTTGTACATATACCAAGACGTCAGTGTAAAGGAAATGTAGACCTAAAAGGATTGTTTAAAGGAATATTTAAACTATTATTTTCACTATTTAATAACCTATTATCAGTCAGAACCCTGGCAAACTTATTTTCATCAGTTTTTTTTTAGTGGAAGTCACAAATAAAGGAGCTCTTGGTTTTTCCCGGTGTTACTGAGTCAAAAGCTGCTGTTTCAACGCAGACATGTTCACATGCATCCACAAACCTTTTTTAATCAAATAAAAAATTAATAAAATGCATCCACAAACCTCTCAGCACTCAAACACCCACAGACAGGCGGCCAGCTGGGCCGAGGCTCGGCGGCGTGCTCAGACCCACGAGTCAGGTCGTCGGTGAACTTGTTGGTCTGGTTACAAGGCCTCCATGTGGTCCAGTAGAAGTCCACGTATCCTGAACCGCAGCGACTGGCCGGCATCAGGTGGACCGGCTCGTCCTCGTAGGACTCCTCCTGTAGCCTTGAAGGGACCACAGGAACATTCAGTAGCTGCTGGAGTTCTTCCTGTCGGGCTAACGGTAGAACGGCTCTGAAGTATCTTGTACTCATCTGGAACAATCTAACAGCCTAAACTGTAAACAGCGGCGTAAAGAAGCAAACGCACAGGCAAAGATTAGAACTCAAACTTCCCCGCTCATCTTGGAGGAGGACGTGTATCATTGACAAGGATGCAGGAACTCAGTTTTATTGAGTTTCATTATTTTCATGAAAATTTACACTTGTTTCTTTATAGACGACCCACTGTGACCCAATGCACACTCATTATTCACCTACTTGTATCTAAATAAATATATCTGCTTGTATCCCTGCTTTCATGCTATTAGCATTTACGTGCTCATTATATGTCAATTGTGTGTATGTCTAAGTATTTCAAATTATTTTTGTCATGCTTAATGTTTCAGTTCAATGTACCCGTTTCTTGTAAATGGCAATAAACTCTATTCTGTTCTATCTCCATGTTGTATGTATATAACAGCCTATAGCTGTAGAGAGAGATAAATATAAATGATTTGATTACCTTTACAATTAAATTTTTTTATCTATAAACATATTTTCTATATATGTATATTTCTTATCTTTCTCTTTTTTGTTCATATAGCTATATATCTAATTATTTACAATGCAAATTCTACATTTATATATGTAATAGCATTATTCTATGATACATTTGTCACAATTATTTGTCACAGATAAATTATAGCCATAGACTGCCCATCAAATGTCTGAGTAATAAATATAGAAACAATCTGGGTAAATGCAAGTTACAACTGTGGTAAAGAACACTTCCAAAGAATGAGGTGGACGGGAATGTATTAGTGTATGATGTGACAACGTGTGTCTGTACTGGCTGAAAATGTCCTGGAAAATGATTTCAGGGAAAGAGTGGGAACCCTGCTCATTTGCAGAATAAAATGTCAATTTTCAGAAAACTCGTAACGCAGAAAGCGTTTCTCTTGGTGTAAATAACCAAGATAGCCCATGAACAGGAGCTATAGTCCCTGACGCAGCGGCCTGGGTTCGATTCCAGCTTACAGCCCTTTGCTGCAGGTCTTTGCCCTACTAACATGTCTGATAAGGCCAAAAAAAATCAAGCTTCAAATCAGTATCTACTAGCTGAAAATTTAGCCGAATTCATCCATTATCTATACACCTCTTTTTATTTGGGAGGAAGCCGAACCTGTGGCATCTCCCTCCTCAAGTTCAACGTGAACAAATCAGAACACACTCAGCAGTTTTGTGTTTGCTTTCTTTTTACTATACAAAATATTTTAAGAAAACATGGTGGGCCTCTTTTTGTCTAACACGTAAGAAAAACAAGGTTTGCACAAACTTGGCCATAACAAAAGCTTTCCTCCGTTCACTACAAAACATCATTCAGTGGAGAAGACTGGGGAATGTGGCGCTCAGAAATGAGCCGTTACTCTGTCGATTTCCAGAAGGTCATCCAGGATCTGGTGAGAGAAAGAGGACATAATGAAAGAATGACACAACTGACGTCAGCGAAGTGGATGTTGTGTTGTTCTGTTCTGCTGCTCTGAGCACTCACGATGTCCTGAGTGGTACCGATCTTCTTGGCCAGCTCGCTGCGCTCCATGGTGCTGAGGTACAGGTACTTGTTGAGCAGCTCTCCGTCCAGGATGTTTCTCACGGCGTTCTGCAGGCTTCGTCTGTCGCTGTGCAGCATTCTGGAGGCAACAGAGAAACGGGTCAGTTCAGTCGACATCCTCAATGGCTAAATCCAGCGTAAATGTACTGTAGGCAGCTGCAGACCTGAAGGCCTTTGGGTTTAGACCAGCGTGATGAGGCAGCATGGTTGTAAGAGCATTTTGCAACATGAGCAGACGGCGGTACGTCTTCTCCTGCATGGGGAGGAGCAGACCAACGCCTCCGTCCAGGGTGGCTGTGGGAGCAAGGTTTGATCAATGTTTAACATTTAGGGAATTTAAGTCAGTTAATTCGACTATAGACCGGCACACACGCTGATAAACTGACGGGTGAAGTGAATAACATCGATCATCTTGTTTTAATGCAACCTTGAGTCCTGACATTCATGTGCATGTCTGACATGTAGCACCCACCTCAACACTGCAGCTCAAGCAAACCCCCTCAACAAACTGGGTCAGAGGAGTTTTAGCAGCATAAAGGGACCAACACAATATTAGGGAGGTGGTCATGATGTTGTGCCTGATCAGTGTGTGTATGAATACTATGAAGATAAAATGTGTGTGTATGATACTCCATCGGGGCATCGGTTGTATGTTGTCTTCTGTAACTTTGCATTGAGTGTTTAAGGCTGTAATAAAATGATTTTCAGCAAAGCACCAGATCATCTTTTTACATGATTTGAACTAGTGTGTTTCTAACAGCACATATTTAGCTGCACCTGAAGGTTTTCAGCTTGAATAAGGCCTTTTATGCTGTACCCTTTTTGTCAGTTCCCATACACACTGGTAATGTTCTTCATTAATTCATGTTCTGTTATTTTTCACCTGAGACATAATGTGAGTCAAAGTTAGCTCTTCTTTGGTTATAAAATAAGCAGTGGCTAATTTTATTGTCATTTCTCACTCCTCGCTGCTTCAGTTTGCTGCTGCCTGGTGCTGAAATTCACACAAAGATGTGGCAAAAACTAGTTTGAAAAGAGTGAATAATCTAAGATTTAAATAGCTGGAATAGAGTGACTGTATCTAGCAGGACCAGGGTGGGCCACCCAGGGACACACTAACAGGCCTGCTAAATGTCAGAAGCACCAGTGTGACTAATGGAAATCTTTAATTGCACTTGATAGATTTTTGGTTTCATGACCAAAACGGAGCACCACGGAAGTGAAATTATTTCCTCAGAAGTTCATTTAGATCTGGTTCTTGAGGTGGAAAGGTGCTCCAAAGGTTCCCTGAGAAAATCCCTGCTGTGGATACACAACATACAACTTATTTGCTCTTATGTAAGAGTTTGCTAGTGTTGCAACTAAAAGATCTGACTAACACCAAATCAGGTCTGAACACTCCAAACTACCATGGAAACACCCAGTGATGTTGTTGTTATGGTGCTGCTATTGCTGAATATGGCTGCCAGAGTGTCATTATGTGGTGTTTCCATGAACTTACACCACAGACACACTATTCAGTCATTATTGGAAAGCCAACTTTTTCACAGATGGTAAGAGTGTAAGGCTCACTGTTGCAAAAACACATCAGTTTTCTTCACACTCTGCTCATTTTTTTCTATATTTGGGTTTTACGGGGTTAACCATGACATGTGAGACTCCTGACCACTTACCAAACCATGTGATGTGCTTGTTGTCCCAGGTTAGAGACTTCTTGCTGCCGGCGTCCAGCGCTCCTCTGCACGGCATCCGCCAGAACGTGTTGATGTGAGCTCCGGCGTTGAAGTCGGCTCGCCTCAGCAGACGCATTCCTCCGAAGCTCTCTTTAGCTGCAAACATGCGCCACATATTACACAAGTTGCTGTGCATTTAACAATGAGCCGTTTTGCATTTGCAGTTCCAGCAGCATCATGTACCTTCAGGTAAATACATATACACATAGAGGTTCTTGTCTCGATCCGACACTGAAAGGGAGAGCAAATACAAGGTTTATGTGGACAGAATTGGCACGTATGACTGAAATTGTCTCTAAAGATCAGCACAAAGGTTACCTAAGAATCCGAGCTGGTTGTTGTCCACCATGAACTCAATGCTGTAAACCTCTAGGGGCTTTGCATCCTGTTGCCAAAACAATGAGAAGACTGTTAGATTCACACAAAGGCAACAAACATCCCCTGAATTATCTCCTGCAGTTATAGCTGCCCTCTACAAATTAATTGGACCGAATTCAAATACCCACTGGAGTCACACTCAACAGCAGCTTGTCAATATACTCCCCCCACTGTGTGCAGCCTACAAATGCAGCACTGAAGTCTGACTGTTTGCAACTGTACGAGGGGAAAATTGCAAAAGGAAAGAAGGAAAAATTGCTCTCTTTCCCCTTACTGAGGTATTTCCTTGTAGCTGTTAGCTGACGACATCTCAGATTATCATACAGATTGCATCCGTCACCTTAAATCATCCAACCTTTGAATCCTTTTCCTGTTTACTTCTCCCAAACTAAGGCTGTGAGCACGTTCAGGCCTTCTCTCTCGCTCTAATATGGACTGAGAGAGACAACTGCTGTAGGAAGAAAATGTCAGGACTCCCTGACCTGGTCAAGATTAGATACTGTCTAGTCTGACGTGCCTGAGCAGATATGCTGTCCCCATGTTAGGTTGTAATCTAAAAATGACATTTCTCCCAACCCAATAGATACCCAAAGGTCGAAGTGAAGCCTCAGGATTGATGCTGGCATTGCTCACATGACTGTGCTGCACTTCTCCTGACATCAGTAAACCTTACTCTCAGCCTAAGCCATCTGAGCGTCCAGACGTCCTTGTGTCTGCCTCCTCATCCTCCGTCGACATCGCTGACATTCCACAACAAATATAAATTCCTGTTTGATCTACCGCAGCAGCACCGTTTCCTCACCCTGCTCACGAGAGACAGCGTCTTGCTCTCCTCCTGGTAGCGGAGCAGTGAGATGCTTTTCATCAGGTCAGCTGCCAGGATGAAATTCTTAATGCTGAACATCTGGTGGATGTAGAGCTGCGTGTCAATGAAGGCCATGCCGGTCAGGTCGTTGTCCTTCAGGACCCACAGGAAGATCTGTAGCAACATGGAGGAAGGGACATCCTTTGTTTTTGCATATACATGAAAAATATTAAGATAGCAGTCACTAGTTTTTAAATTAAGGCTAACATTAAATAGCACTGGGGCTGTGTGATATATCATTTCAGCCTCAACACTGTGATGTGTGCATGTGTAAGAACAGCAGAGAAACTCTGAAAAGATCTGGTTGCAAAAAGAAACGCAATGTAAGTTGTACAAAAATACTGTGGCTACAGAAAGGATGATGTCGACCACCCACTCGTACAACACTGCTAAATGTTCAGTAGCTAAAAGCAACATAAGACCGCAACATTCCCACTCATTGCAGCAGATTTGTGATGTCAGAGCCTTGAGACCTTCTGTCCGATGGCCGACACCAGGTATCCGTTGCAGTGGCACAGAGCCGTCACCGGTCCCTTCTGCTCCTTCTCATACAGCACTTTGAACTTGTTCTTGGTGAGGGGCTGTCCTGGCTCGGGCACAACTTCAATCACATCCAGGATCAAAATCTAAATACAAGATGCAAACAGTAAAACAGTGGCTTCCAAACAGCCCCAGTTCATTTGTTGTAGGTTGGAAATGAGGCTTTGGAGCTGCAGATGTTTCCATGTCTTAGTTCTGTGGGCTCACCCGGCCTCTGCAGGTGACCTCCTCCCCCTGCATCAGGCAGGTTCCTGCTGCGATGTATCCCTTCAGTCCAGACACCGTCTCCTGACTCCTCAGGGCCACCGTCTTCATACAGGTCACATGCTCCCACTCCTCCAGGTCGATCCTTAAGGAGGCAGGAAAGTCAGAGTCAAGTCAGGGCACACCGACTCTTACAAGTTCCTGTGTTTAATTACTAGGGTGAAACGGTAAGTTATTGCCATTAATCATTATTTTGAACTTAAAAGGGACAGTTGTTTCCCAAAATACTCAGACAAATTTTCCACACTTCATAGGACAGTAGGTTTCATTTTAAATGGATCACATTCTTCCTATCTGTGGTCAGACGCGTTCCATTGGCTTTAATTGACCTTGAAATGTATTCGGAGCTCGACTGATTTCACCTGTGGCTAACTGAATGGATTGGACACACATTAAGCACACATGTAGAAGACCTAGATTTAGGCTGCTAGCTTAGGATTTTGAAGCTATTACTTCTGATTCCTGCTGTCTGTGGACTAGAGAGACTGACTGTTCAAAGGGTCAGAATACTTCCAGAAATAAGAGTTTCTGATTGCAAGAAACAGGTTGCAGAGAGTAGACAGAAAAATCTAAATGTATCCATTTAAAGTCAAATCTAATATAAACAAATAAAGTGTGAAGGGGCCTAAATACTTTCTGAAAACTGAAGCAGCTAAATATGTAGCAGGAGGACAGCTACTAAAAGAGGAGGGTGAGAAACATGAAATCTTCCTCTGTTTTTTAAAGCTCAAGTTAGCAAAGTCGTTAACTTGTTTACACTGAAAAATGAGGTCCGGGTGGCGCATTCGTTTTCCAGATCAGTAAAAAGGGTGAGAGATAAGATTGTGACAGTGAGGCACAAGCCCTTTTCAGACAGAATACAAAACACTACTGCTTTAAACTGTTTAAGTGCAAAGTGTCATTATTGCTGATCACAGCTTCACCACAGAGATGCAAAGTATTAAAAAAAAACAGCTTCAAACAGCTGGAAACGACAAACTACATTTTAATTTTACTTTCATCATTGATTATTATTTGTCATTAATTTGACCCATTTGTCTTCATTGCTGTTTGGCTTTCTTTTTGTGGACATATCAGTTTGTAGTGAATGTTAAATAGAGTTTCACTAAGTGCTGTGACAAAATCCGTCTTTTCCTCTCAGTGATGTTTTTGGACCAATATTGGTGCTTAAATGTGGTAAAGGTTTATCCCAAATCATTTCACACTACTCAAAGTTGTGCTATACAACAGTGGATACAGATGTGACCCAGTGAGATTGTTATGACTTTTACAGAAAGGTTACTGAGGTTCTGACATCAAGCCAGCACAATGAGATGCCGTCACATTAGTGGAAAGCAAAGAAAAAAGAAAAGGAGAGGAAATGGTGCTAGTAACACACACATCAAATATCTCTGGCAACAGTTTGAAACTCTTTTGTCAACAGGATGGTCTTTTCATACCTATATGGAGCTACATCAAACACTAGACATCTTTTTATTGGCTTAACCATTCATCAAATGTCATTAAATTCTGATCTCTAGTTTTTGAAACATCCACCTGACCCACACCAAGTGTCCAGGAATTTTGAACAAAGTTTGAAAGTGTTTAAAGTGGTAAAAAAAAACCAAGCCCAACATTATGGGTAAAGCTACGTCTGTATACAAGTTCTGTAACCTGTAAAACAGGTTTAGTACACTAAGTTTGTTTGGTAATCTGGAGTCTTTATACTGGCAGAAAGACAAAGCTGTCCCAGCCTAAAATCACTCGTCAGTAAAAAGCAGGGCGAAGACACCCCAGCACTAAACAATCTCTATATATTACAATTAATCCAAATGTGTTTAAAGTAATACATACGGACAGACTCCGTATCTCAACACATTATGCAGAATCACTGCAAGCCAAGCTTACTTCTAGATTTCAGTGCTCACAGTAGTCATTAATGATAATGCAGAGTACCAACTGACCAGGGATTTAGATAAACGACTCAATATTTTCAACTGACCCTGAATAAAATGAAAGTAGGCAGCCATGTGAGACTAAATTAATTGTCTACAACTTGAATAAATGACCCAAGCTTTCCAATTAAACTCCACAATTCTCTAAAAGTAGCACACAGCCTCCAGCGGGACGACCCAGTGCAGAGAAAATGAGAAAACAAAACCGCACGGACCACTTTCAATCTCTACTGAAACAAAGCATTTCTATGGATTTGGCAAGCAGCATGTGTGCTCTTCAAAGGTGTGCTCTACAGGGAGAAAACAGCTTTTACCGTGTGTTGGGAATGGCCTCCCAGCTCACTGGAGAGATGAGCTGGATGGAGAACTTCTCCTGCTGAGGATTGATGTAGCGCTCGTCTGCAGGGTAGAACAACACTCATAAATCCACATAGCCTTTAATAAGCAAAAAATAAGACAAATGAACTTTTGCACATCTATTTCATGAGACACGAGCCATTTATTATAAAAATGTACTATTATATGTAGTAATATAGTGATGTATTTTTGCAGGTTAGTGTGCAGGAATCTGTTTGAAATCTCTGTATAAAGCAGCTAATTTTTGAATAGATGAAACATTAAACTGTAGCAAACAGCAGGGCTGCTCAGTACACCGTCTCAGCATTGACATCACAATGTGCTTATGAGGGGAGAGGCAACAACTGAACAATGGAATGTTGACAAGAACAGGTATTTATCTGCTGTGTCTTGTAATTGTTGCCACTACACAGAGAAATACAACCTATTTGTTTGACCACTGAAATCAGCACCAAAAAATTCTACGTGACCAGAGTGAAGCCAGGTCTAAGCAAAACCTATTTCAGATGACCCTGCCAGCGTTACACCAAATGAGCAGCCAGAATAGTTGCAAAAGAGCGTTTTAAAAATGGGATCCAGTTGCCTTTACAAGCAGTATGTAACACCATCATGCGTCTATGTTTCTCAAGTTGCGATCTGAACTGTATGAAAAATGTGAGGCACATGCTCTCAGAGGAATATTATGCAGCTACAACAAACTTGTAGCACAGTCCTACATAAACCTTATGTCTACATTATTAATGACAACTTCCATTTAAAAAGTCACTGTTTGCATACAACATTTTTCCCAGACTGTCATACAAGTGACAACTTTTCAGCAGAGACGAGCAAAGTGTTGGCTGCTTGTGGATTCAATGAGAAATTGTCAACTTTGTATGACAACAGACAATGAGGTGAACGTGATGAAGGCTGAGTCACGTTTTGGTTGTTGGATATTGAAGACTTCATCAAATAAAGCAAGATAAACCTCACATGTCCATATTTAGTCAGGTAGTAATGTTTGTATCGCTTTGGATTTGGTGAAAATGACCAAGATGGGAATCCTTGATGACATATTTTGGTTGAACAAGTGACAGACCGAGTCCTGTAGTTAGTAAGTAATACAAAAGCTACATGTCTTAAGGTGTTTTTTCATATCACTGTATGTATTGCAAATAAACTATCACAACACCATAATTTTCCAATATAATGCAGGACTCACAAATGGTTGAAACTAAATTAATAAATAGCAGAATTAGAAGCAAAAAGTAATTTATAAATAGTTGAAATCTTTAGCTACTGGACAAATTGTTGAGTCACAGATAAAAAGTAGTTTGTAAATAGTTAAAACAGCCAAAAGTAGTGGGTTAACAGCTGAAACAGTTCAGAAAAACTAACAGACATTTGGGAAATATTGAACCAAGTCGCTTAAAAGAACAAGTCATACCTTAGAAATGGTAGCTAAATTAGAAATAATTTGAATAGTTAACTAAAATGCTTCAATATTTAGAATGGTAGCTAAAAATAATTAACAAAATGTTGAAAGTTAACAACAAAGAAATGAATAAATGGTTGACATGTCCATCTTCTGTCAAAGTAGTCTGAATATGAATATAACTGTCACTTAGGACTCAGTTGTATGAAAAAATATTGTAACCATATCATATAAATGTATTTAGAAGAACACATCGGGTACTTGGCAAGTTGTAGTGATGCTTCAGTACATCTAAAGGTTGGGATCTCGTGATATAAACAACGTCTGACCTCGTTCTATGGTTTCGTACTCCTTCTCCTCTCCAGTCATCCTGGGGATGCGAGTACAGGGCTCTTTTACACTGGTGCACACAGCGTACACCTGAGAGGGAAACAAAATTCCAAAATCACACAGAAAAACTTCACATCAAAGCCTAATCCCTTCAAAGTCACCCTCATTGATTTTTCCTTTCACAGTAAGAAAACTTCAAGGCCAGAGGGCTTTCATCTCAAACTTTCCAAAGTTGCTCGATCGATATGCTTTTATTTTGCATCGTGTTATGCAAGTAAAGGGGTGTGAGTCCGGGGAATGCGTTTTGGCTTAAATTTGTGTCACGTCGCCCCTTTGGTGCCTCTGGTGCTGTGCGGGCTTAGTGAAAGGAGCCTTGCCTTGGATTCGACGTGGTAGGAGACGTAGTGGACGGTGCATCTCAGTGGGATTTTTCTGACTGGCCACGGGGCGTCATAGGACAGATAGGTGGGCAGGACGCTGATCCTGAGCTCGCCCTGTGGGAGAATACACAGAGTCACGGGAGAGAAAACCACATGAAATAGATTTACATGTACATATGTGAACAATTACAATTTTTAGAATTGCATATCCATGTATTAACAGTGCTCTTAAAATATGCTGCAGACTTTGTTGAACCGTTGTCATAAGCTTTAGGTAACACATAAAGCTGCTAAGTAGCTATTTCAGCAGTCTCTGGTTCCAGAGGGCTACTTCTTTTCCATTTTCTTTAAAGAAAACAAAATCTAACACCACTGAGGTGTAGCACTGCCCTCCCTGGCTCTTAACAGGGAATTCTAATAAAGAGTGTCAGCGTAGCTTTCAGGGAGGGCTGGTGATGGTCACACACGTGCACTAAATAATAAGATATTTGGCTGCAAGACTAAAATATGCATTAATCTCATAAAATGTTGACACCCCTTCCGTGGAGTTAAACAATGAGAATAAATGCAGACAATTTGTATTCATGTAAGTTAAAGCCCTCTGAAAATGACCAGATCTCTGGTGAAGGATAATAATCATAATAATAATAATATCACTGCTTGTGTGGGATCTCATCTACATTTTTCATTCTTTAATTCAGTTCATTTAATGAGTCTTTTTATGTTTCTGTTCAGAGTGAAACACTGAAGTCAAAATCAATAAAAGAACCACAACCAAAGTGAAAATGTGTCCTCTGAGCACCTGCTTGTTGAAGTAGAGGAAACCTTTGGGGCAGTTGATGTTATGGAAGGGTGAGAAAGACTCGATGGAGCCATCAATGGTCATGGGGTGAAGCCTCATCGCTCCCCGAGAAGTGACCAACATCCAGTGAGGAGACGGGCCGCAGATAAACACCTATCCACATGGACGAAATGTAGGTCACACAGTTAATCAAAGAGCACACGACTGAGTACAAAACTGTCAGTTTTAAAACACTGGTTTCCTTACCCCTGAGTATCCGGAGATGTCCTCGAAGTATCTGAACCTGGCAATCCGACTTTTCGCTCCCGGATTTTCATCGGAGCCACTGCTCTCTGCCTTCTTATCTTTCTTAAGCTTTGATTTCTTTTCTCTGAAGTTAATATTGTGGGGCACCTGTGCAGATTAGAGTAAAACAGATAAGACTGACTTCATCTGAAGTTGGCTTTATGCAGTCCATTCTGATCATCCCAGCTCTTACTTTTTTGAAGCGGACTTTCAGGTTGTTTTGCGGCTGCTGTTGATCATACGGGAACGCTTCATAGATCAGAAGCTCCTGTTCCACATGGACCTTGTAAGGACGGAAACATTTTCAAATCAAATCCTGTTTTCACATTTGTTTTGATCAAGCACTTCATGTGAAACACAAATTAAAACTTCAATGAAGACTAAATGGAGGGTCTGAAAGTAAAAACTCACCAGCAAATACGGTCTGCTGTGATTGTTGCCAAGTGAAACCAAAGCCACCTCTTTGACTAAAGGAATTTCTCCTTGACGGGTGACTTCTTCTTTTTTACTCTCCCCCTGCGTTGCTGACTGACCAGAAGAACTGTCCACCAGGACTCTCTGGCCTACTGGGAAGTTCTTCACCAGGAATACCAATCGCCAGTCTGGCAACTGGTAAATCTGTTTAAATAACAGTGAAAACAGATGAGTGTACAAAAACATGTTATTATCAATGATTAACTACTGCATATATTTTTGCTATTTTATGTTCAACGCCAGCTTCCTTATCATTTTCACACATATTTCAGCCTACAGGAGAAAGAACTGGCAGTCCTCATTAACAACAACGTAACATGGGCTATGAAGGAAAGACATTTAAAAACAAAGAGCAGCAATCACAATAATGAAAAAAACAGAAACTGATGAAGAGAAAAGGTACAAGCACCACACAGTCCCACTGGCCAAAGCAGCAATAACAGTAAGGGGCTACTGTTTTCTGAGTGTCAGTCATTTGTTTGTTTCACATTCTAAACAGCACCATTGTCACAGTTAGGAATGTCACAAGAAATAATACTGATGTTTGACCATTCCTGATACCAAAATTCTGACAATAGCTACTGTCTACAGCACTGAAAGAACTGCAGCTGATGGATAAGCTACTGTAGATTGCGATTTCTCCAGAATGGCCACAGTGACAAGTGCAGGTGAAACAAAAGGACCACTGCAGCTTCTGTGATAGCAACACTTAGAAATGTGCGTATGGATATATTCAGGGTTTGAGTCGCTGATCATGGATCAGTTCTAGACGACTAAATGTCAGAAATCAAACAGTGTCCCATTTGCATTGTTTTCCACCTTCTGGTCACACGTAATAATAGTTGTCAGTAGATATCAGCACACTGGATAAATGTAAAATGACCATTAATCAACCTTTAATTCTCTCTTCCTTCCAGTCAACAAGAAGTATACATCTTACCTCCATCACGCCGTTCTCTCTGGTGATGATGCACCAGTGGCTGGGCTCTGCTTTAGTCGAGCTTGTCTCACTTGTGGGAGGTGCTGCTGCCACAGAGCTGCGGCTGATATCCTCCTTTGCAGGCGCTGCACTGGCATTGGACTCTCCGTAGAGCATTTCCTCCTCATCATCAACTGTGTTGCTGCACACATTTAACAAAAACCATAACGTGAATAAAAGAGGAAGTGCAAGAACTTGCTGAATGTGACAGAGTGGAGGAGAAGTGGATTCTTACCTGAGGTCCTGGATGATGGTCTCTGCCTCAGACTGACTCCGGATGATGTTATCCTCCTTAATGGAGCAGCTAACTTTGTTTTCTGTCGTGAACATTCCGCTTACGTCTCGGTATGCGCACAGTGTGATCACACGAGATTGCTGTTAAATTAGAGGCAGTTTTAACCATATTATATATTATTGCAAACTACTGAAAATAGATTTTCCAAAATCCAATTTTCACAGTTATGATGTTTTAGATTTGTACGGTGCTATTATTAAAGCAATACACTGAAATATAGTTAACCAGCTAATCTTTTGTTGAAGCTTTGGTTCGGGAGGAGAAGGAGGAGAGTATTTGTGAAAACAATTTGCCTTAAAAAAAAAAAAGAGTGAGTGTGTTTTACTTACAGTGGGAATCTGTGGTTTCTGCAGAGCCAGTCGGTGTGTCTTTCCCATGTATGAATCAGTCTTTAACGCAAACATGGTGACCACTCCTTCGGCAGTCATGATAACCACGTACGGGTCCGCCACAGAGCAATGCACTATGGGAGAGCCCAGGTCCACTGGGATGAAGTGAAGCTGCCTCACTGAAAGCAGAATTAATTAAAATAAAAAGCTTTATGAAAATGAGACAAGAGTGCTATTATTACTACACAAAAAGGTAGAAACACATTATTATATTATACTGCAGTGACTGTCGACTGAATTTTGCATATGGTGCGAATATTAGGCACATTTACAGTTTCATACCCTGTATTTAGGGTTTGCTAGATTATGTTTACATGCTTCGATGTTTAAAAGAAACACTGTCTATTATTGTACATTACAGCAGCACCTCTTCTAAGCCTCTGTCTAAAACCCTGTGTCGTAGCTCCTGTATTTTGAAGCTGCTCGTCTCAAAAGCTCACTTTGCTCTGATCGGTCAGCTGGTATTCCCTCTGCTAAGAATCTGTATCACTCATAGAAAATCCTCAGGAAAAGATCTGGCTGATGGGTGATGCTAAATACAACTCATTTCAATCTGAAACACTGAACATGACTCCTGCAAAAGCCTGGTGAACCAAGTTTTAGCTGACCAGCAGCAAATCCCTGTAGATCCCCAAAGGAGGTTAGCTGTGGAGCATCAGCTACAGTGATGATCTTTGTCTTTTTCACATTCACAAAAAAGCAGCTAGGTCACACAATAAAAAACACAATATGGGCAATTTCACACCTTAAATAGGTGAAAATACAAAGGGGAACGACAAATTAAACATTTACCTTTATCGTTAGTTTAAAAAGCTACTTATTTTACCTCCTTCCAGGAGACGAAGGCCCATGGGGGAGACCTGGATGATGTACTTGTTGTCACCAATGTTTCCTGCGAACACAGTGGGTCCTTGAGTAGCAAAACCACTGGTGTCCAGCTCCATGATCTCCTGACCTGTCTGAAGGATCTACAGAAACACACAGTGGTGATCAGAGCCAACATCCAAGAGACCTTTTTAAGGGAAAAAGACACCATTTCCTAACAGATTTGGGTTTTTTTTGTTTCATTTCACTTTTTGCCTTGTCAAAAGCAGCTGAATATCTGACACAGTATTTAGCCACGATCAAAGAAATCCAAATCCCAAAGGAGCGTGCTGACATGCGTTTTTACCATGGTTGAATCTTCTCGGCTGAGAATGAGAAAGCCGTGCTTCTTCGCATCATCCTCCAAGGGAGGCTCTGTCTTCTTCTCCTCCTCTTTCTCCGTCTCCTCCTTGTCTTTTTCTCCCTCTTCACCATCCTCACCAGTCTCAGTCTCTGCTCCATCCTCTGACCCATCACTTTTTACAGCCTGGAAACGCAGCAATAAGCATTTTATTGTCTCACATGACAGAACAATTCGAGCCTTAATTCGACAGAAAACCTGAAAATGGAAATAGTAATGCACAGTACTTTTTTCTCTTCCTTGACTTCACTTGAGATGACCGTCCACATGTCATGGCAACCCGGCAGTTCAAAAGTGGTGACTACCTGAGGTCGTATGCTTCTCTGAGAACAGAATGGAAACACATTAAAGCATAAAAAGGGGACAAAAACTAATTTAAAATTGCATTGTTGTGATGTACACAAAATTTTACATAAATTTGTGTCTGGGGTGTTTACAGGCTACTCCGTCGATCTCTGAGGCAGCCCTGGTAGACCCAGAATTGACTTTAGCACTGTCACAGGACCTGTGGCAGACGGCCCTCGCCACCACAGGTTTAAGGACGGTGCAGTAAGAGCAGTCATGCGTACAAGAATCTCGACACGCATGCATAAAAACAACAGACGAACTCAGTAGGGAGAATTTACCTGAAGCACAGACAGAGCACCGTTCTTGCCATAGCCAGAACACACCACAACCTCCAGGTCAGGCTCAGGGTTGCTCTGAAACTGTGGGTTAAGGAGAAATTCGATTGAATGATTACTCTTTGGATAACAGATAATTAGAACATCACTAAAAGAGTTTTGAAAGGGGTTCAAATGTCTATACCTCTTCAGACAAGAAAGCAGGTTCACCCATGGAGGCATTTGCACAAGGTCCAATGTTGAGTATGCTGTCACACACCTGGAAGAAAACAACTGTTGCCTATGTGCACGTACATCTACAGAATGCTTTAAAAACACAGAGAAACTTTTAAGCTTCCTTACTTCAAATGAGTAGGTGGCCAGCTGAGTGCCTGACTGGGCTTCACTCCCATACACTTCTATCTCATCCACCTCATCTAATAAAAAAATAAAATAAAGTCAGGTATAGCACAAACTGGCAGACCACACACAATATTCTGCCACAAATCAAGCTAACAATGCACATACCAGTCCAGTTGGTGGAAGATTCCATCCGCTTCTTTTTGTTGGGTGGCTCCTCCTGGAAGTCATCAGAAATGATTTAGTAAAAAAATATTTTGAGGACAAGCTGTCAATAAAATAAGGACCCTTTCAAATGCAGTGAGCTTTGAAAGAATGACGAGTGCCTCATCAGAACTGATTTTTCAAAATAGCACGATAGAAAAAAGTTTCCATTTCAGTATTTTTTCCACAACAACATGCTGTATTAAAATCTCCACAACATTTACACAGAGTTTATCCAAACCCAAACTTGCCTGCTTATCTTTCTCCTTCTCTTTTTCTTTGTCCTGCTTTTCTTTGCCGTCCTCTGCGGGTGTCTCCTGCAGCTTCTCTGTGTACTTCAGGAGCAGAGAGTTTCCGAGACGGGATCCCAGGAAAAGGTAGCCAGGTTCCATGGTCACCATCTGATAGATAAGCACAATTGAAGGAATCAGTTTGAGCTGTCTAAAGATTATTTCAAACATTTGGCAGCTTTAATCTTAGAAATGATATTCATTTTTTTTTTAAACTTTTATCAGTCAAAGCCTAATCCCTCCTGCACTACGTGTTTGTCCACAAAAACACAGAACATCATCAAACCATTCCTGTTCACAGTTAAAGGCGTAGCTTACAGATGTTGTCAGGACACTTGCAGCGGCTTTGTCAAAGTGGAAAGCACGCACGCTCCTCATGCCGTCGGTTATGAGGGTCAGCACGTAGCTGCAAGGGAACAACAGCCAGTGACGAATCAGAAACTGTCATCAGGGTTCATGTACATTCTGGTGGTAATTACAAAAACTTACATTTCTCCTCCTTTTAGTGAGATGACCATCTTATCATAAGCAATAAAGTCAGACTGAGAACAGTCTAGTGTGATCTTCACTTCATCTTGGACCCCTACAAGAAAACAAACACATTATAAAGAGATGAGCATCAAAATACATCAAACAGTATTAAAGTATTGCAGCACATATAAAAGACAAGTGCAGGAGTGTGATTTCACATTAGAATGCTTACGCAGGGGAAAGGCCGTGGTTCCAGTTGTCTGAGAATTGAGAGAAACTCCATATGGTGGAACACTCTGGTTCAGATACAGCAATGAGTTCACAGCGAACACCACAACACCACCTGAAAAGATTTGATGGATCAGAAGCTAAAACTCACAAACGCAGAGGAACACAACACTCATTCCCACACAGTGCGTGAATTTACACTACTTGACAGTCCACCAGAAATTATCCTTATGGAGAACTAACATCTTAGCAACCACACTGCTCAGGGGAGCAATAAAAGAGAGACATAGCTCACCGATGGGTTTAGGAACAGGCATGACTTGTGTACAGTCAAAAGGCAGATTACTGAGAGACCAGATGACAGGATGAACCTTCTGCATGATGTTGAGGGAGATAGCGACGATGCTACAGGTGTCCTGACGCACAGCCACACGCCTGAAAGAGAGATCGTACGACAGGTTTAATTTTAAATAAAAACTGGCTGCTTTGAGCATTAAATAAAGAAGTCAAATTTCCGTTATAGCTGATGGACTGACCCTGGCCATGTCTGATTGGGCTCAAACAGAATAAGCAAAGTGGGTTCGTAGTAGCCATGGAGGAACTTCATGTCAATGATGTTTAGCAGCTTCTCGTCGAGCTCTCGCACGTCAATGATGTAACTGGGTAGGAAGCTGGATTTAGGTCTGTAGGGGAGATATACAGACGATGTTAATGAACACTGTAACTTAAACAGATACTAAGAGACAATAATCAGCAGAGAGGACAGTGAATGCCATCCATACCCTTCTCCAACTCCACTCTCCTGTTCATCAGTTAGCGTGTCCTTTCGGAACGGCAGCACCACGAGCTGGGTGCCATAAACAAGCATGACAGCACAGCGGTTCTCTGGATCTACACGAACAATGGGAATATGAACATTCTGCACAAAGCCATCCTGAAAATAAAGAAAAGAGGACAAGTTAGACGAATAATTGATTTACTTGTCCATGCCAGTGTTAACTCCAGCTAATTTTGATTTCTACATACTCTGAGCTCTGGTTCCTCAAAGAAATGAAGAGACAGTGTCTTGAGGTCGTGTGTTCCAGGGTCATACTCCACTACTGACAGCTGGTAACAGAACAAACGCACCAAAGAGGTCAGTGGAAAAAAAACTTTAGGTAATAAATATTTCTTGAACAGTGTGCTGTTTACACAATGACACCTTTGCATCTTTGAAACTGAGAAGGAGTGCATCCCTGTTGGCTCCGACAAGCTGCACACTGGCCATTGACATAACATTGCCAAAGAGAGAAAACGATGCCACCTGCTCCAGCTTCTCTTTACGGGATTTGGAATCTGTATGAGAAGAGACAAGGCTTAGCAAAAAATGAACTGCAGTAAAATATGAATTTGATTAGGATGATTAGACATACCAGATGACTTGTCAGTCTTTGATGTACTCTGAAATAATAACATAAACAGAAAAACATTTTACACCTTGGATTGGAAAATTTGGCACACAGAAACAAGCCAAGCTGGTAATTATATTTACCTCCACATCATGGATGATCCTGTAGACAAACAGCTGAGAGGTACCAGCAACAACCAAATTCTTCTCTTTACTTGAAATAAAGTTGCAGTAGACGGAAAACTCCACCGCAGTGGGAGTGTGGGCTTGTCTGTACACAGCATACATCCTGGTAGGCTGCTCTCAGCATCTGACAGGCGAGAGGATTCATGTAAGACTTCTCACATCACTTTGCCACAGTTTATATTTTAAAAAATACATACAATGAAGCTAAAATTTACTCAGGTTTAAACTGAGTGGCTAGCAGTGTGAAATAATGATAAACTAAAATGAAGTTATTTAACATCCATCCCACTCGCTACCTATTTGAACCTTTTACTGAGTTCATACCTGCCATGGGAAATAATTTAACCTAACACACGCTATCAGAAGGGGCGGAGGTACTCTTTCAGTCATTTAATATGAAATATATACAGATTTTACAACGTGCTCTATCAACAGCCCTAAACATTGCAATGCCCAACAATTCAAAAATTAAGTTCAAATAAAAATATTCAAAGCCATTGAATTAAATTATTATGTTCGAATATGCAAGACTAAAAAAAACTGTTGTGTTTGTGACAGACCATGATCAGAGTGTGAGTGTGGAAAAAAGAATGAAGGTAACCATTTTTGAGTTAGAAGAGAAGGTGAGAAGGAGGGGTATGCAGAGGTTTGCTGTTTCTCAGGTGTGTCTGACTGTAATATAATGTATTAGTCTACATATAAATATATAGTTTTGGACAACATCAGTGGTGTTTTTAGGCATCGATGGCTAGATTTGGTTTTGCAGAAAATTTTCAACACAGAGAAAATCTTTACTTGAACAGCATAAAACTATATGACACCAGAATCAAAGGAATATAAAACAAGCATTAAAGTCCTAAAGGAGAATGCACTTGGATACAAGACGTAATTTGCATAAAAAGAAAAACAGCCTATTTAAATGTTTCGCAGAGTATAGTAAGGTCAATAAAACAAGGCTTAACCATATCGATTTGTGCTTGACTGTTTTGTAACATCTTGTTTCTGAAACATATGGAACAATTTGATTTTATCAAGGTTGGAGTGACCATTTTCTAGCAAAAGTCTTGCCCGTTGCCCTCACAGACTGCATGTGTGTATATATTATGACAGTAAACGGTAGCTGCTCAGTAGAGTAAGTTTAAGCGCTACTTTTAAAACTCATGCCATGGAACAAGCTAAAATATGCTTCCAAAATTAACAAATGCTAGCTAGCATGTCATTTACGACGCGCAAAGGCAGCGTTCGGTTGTGTCTGGCAATTCAATTATTAACTTTTCCGCAAATGGTTATTCTTATTTAATAACGCATACAATCAGCACCAGCTTTCCACTTGTGCTGTTATAAACAAGGTGTTTACCACAGCTAACAGTTAGCTTCGAGTCATGAATGTGTGAAAAAGCCGGTTGGCGGTGTTTGCAACGTGCTAATGTTTCTCTTCGTGGCTAGCACCTTAGCTAGCATGGTATAGCACTAGCACTATACAAACAATGAATTAAATCTGTCAACGTACCTATGTCCGACGAGGTTTCTGAGTTTGTATCTTTATTATATCCTTTTCTGCTCACATTTAGCGGGTCATATTTTGTAGAATTATAACTTAAGCTACTTAACCGTTAGCCAGGTAAAACTGGCAGCTAATTGTGTTGTGGTTGTCAATGCGCTTGCGCCACACTTCTTCTTCTTCTTCTTCTTCTTCTTTTTTTTTTTTTTTTTTTCCTGGAACACGAGCTGCTCCGAAGTGTATTTCTGCCCACACTGCCCCTACTGCCCGCCCACAAATCCGTGTATGGTTCGCTCATTCGTTTTTCCGTTTCAAAATAAAATCTATAAAACCAATAAACCGTGTTTTTTTTCAGTTTTTAAAACCTAAATGTGTAAATTTATTATTTAACTAATGGAAAACCACAGTGCTGGATTTTTGATGTTGCATTTTAACCCCGAAATACAAAATACGACCGTTGTTTTAATTTGTTCCAACACCGGAAGTCACTGAGGAAGAATAGTTTAGAGCTGGCCTGGATTGTGAACACATCCAGAAGGTACTGGAGTGCTTTTCCAATTTCATTGTCTTTGAGAGTGACAAAACCCACGCAGAAATCATGGAGCTCACATTGCTCACTGAGCAGTCTTTTAAAATGGAGCTGGCTTTGCGCTGCAGCTGTGTGCCATACAAGGCTGGCATAGTGGGTTGAGGCTTCCCAATTAACCAACCAGCCCACTCGATAATTTGGTTGAGGGAATTTTTGTCCTGTAGAGACAAATTTCCAAACCAGGTAACCAGGGCAAAAGATAATACTGACTCAATAAAAGCATGATAAAACAGGGTCAGCATAGATCTATCAATATTAAAACGGGACAGTAAACTAAACGCTGATGTCCCTTCTTGCACAGCTCAAAAGTTAGGACGCCGAGAAACCTACAGCCGGTCGCAGCGTACGCATGCACCCATTCAGACAAAACAAGACTAAAAACAACAAAAAACACAAAATATTCCAAAAATGAGACACAATATGACAAAAGAACAATGAGTAGTCTAGTATTTTACTTTATGTTCAAAACAACTTGTCATGGTCTAGAAATTATTAGGGTCCGAGCACCGAGGGTGCGAAGGACAGGCGGTGCAAGGGCACCGACTGTCCAAGGCACCAGTGGTGCCTAGGACCCTACTGAAACCCTAGGGTTTATTATTATTATTATTATTATTAGGGTCCGAGCACCGAGGGTGCGAAGGACAGGCGGTGCCAGGGCACCGACTGTCCAAGGCACCAGCGGTGCCAAGGACCCTATTGAAACCCTAGGGTTTATTATTATTAGGGTCCGAGCACCGAGGGTGCGAAGGACAGGGGGTGCCAGGGCACCGACTGTCCAAGGCACCAGCGGTGCCAAGGACCCTATTGAAACCCTAGGGTTTATTATTATTAGGGTCCGAGCACCGAGGGTGCGAAGGACAGGCGGTGCCAGGGCACCGACTGTCCAAGGCACCAGCGGTGCCAAGGACCCTATTGAAACCCTAGGGTTTATTATTATTATTATTAGGGTCCGAGCACCGAGGGTGCGAAGGACAGGCGGTGCCAGGGCACCGACTGTCCAAGGCACCAGCGGTGCCAAGGACTCTATTGAAACCCTAGGGGTTATTATTATTATTAGGGTCCGAGCACCGAGGGTGCGAAGGACAGGCGGTGCCAGGGCACCGACTGTCCAAGGCACCAGCGGTGCCAAGGACCCTATTGAAACCCTAGGGTTTATTATTATTATTATTATTATTATTATTAGGGTCCGAGCACCGAGGGTGCGAAGGACAGGCGGTGCCAGGGCACCGACTGTCCAAGGCACCAGCGGTGCCAAGGACCCTATTGAAACCCTAGGGTTTATTATTATTATTATTATTATTATTAGGGTCCGAGCACCGAGGGTGCGAAGGACAGGCGGTGCCAGGGCACCGACTGTCCAAGGCACCAGCGGTGCCAAGGACCCTATTGAAACCCTAGGGTTTATTATTATTATTATTATTATTAGGGTCCGAGCACCGAGGGTGCGAAGGACAGGCGGTGCCAGGGCACCGACTGTCCAAGGCACCAGCGGTGCCAAGGACCCTATTGAAACCCTAGGGTTTATTATTATTATTATTTTTTTTTTTTTTATTTTTTTTTTTCTCCCGTAAAGTAAATTGGCTTTTTGGCGGCCTTATCATACTCCAAAACGCGTGAAATTTGGCATGCACATCAGGACTGGCGAAAATTTGATATTTTATGGGAGTTGCGCATGTGCGTGGCAAAATGGCTCTATAGCGCCACCTGCAAACTTGAAAAAGTAGTCATTAGGCCAACTGCCACAATGTTTCATGTACAGCTACAATATTTGGTGGGCATATGCAGAACATCAGGACACACCAAAAAGTCAATTACAGCCACGCCCTAAACCCAACAGGAAGTCGGCCATCTTCAATTTGCTGTAAATTTTTCAAACTTAATCGCTCCTCGGGAAATGACTTGCCTTTTTGGCGGCCTTATCATGAACCAAAACGCGTGAAATTTGGCGTGCACATCAGGACTGGCGAAAAATTTGATATTTTATGGGAGTTGCGCATATGTGTGGAAAAATGGCTCTATAGCGCCACCTGCAAAATTGAAAAAGTGGTCATTAGGCCAACTTCCACAATGTTTTATTTACAGCTACAATATTTGGTGGGCATATGCACCACATCAGGACACACCAAAAAGTCAATCACAGCCACACCCTAAACCCAACAGGAAGTCGACCATCTTGAATTTGCTGTACATTTGTCAAAATTTATAGCTCCTAGTGGATAAGTCTGAGAGAACTGAAATTTGGCCAGTACATTCACCAGACCTTTCTGATGAAAAGTTATCAAAAACTCAACCAGAAGCCAAAAGGTGTGGCCATGGCGGAGCCTCAAACAACTGATCCTTCGCCATGAAACAGGAATTGGTGTCTAATTCTTCTCAACATGCTCCAATCTGCCTGAAACTTTACATGTATGATGACAGTCCTGTCCTGATGTCATCCACATAGGGATATTCATTGACAGTCATAGCGCCACCTTGTGGTTTCAGGAAATAGACATCTTTTACACTTTCATGCCCTATTGTTACCCGGTTGATCATATTCACTTCAAATGCAGTGACAACAGCCTAAACACATTGATGATGCATCCCAGTGAAAATGGTGACTTGTCATCAAAGGGCGTGTCTGTGGCGGCCAAACCAATTTCGATGTTTCGCCATGAAAATTTAACGATTCATATCTCAGCTGAACAACATCCTATCTGCCTCAGACTTCACATGCTGGATACCAGGTCCAGTCTGAACACATCCACACTCATAAATTTTGAAAAAGTCATAGCGCCACCTGTTGGTAATAGTAAGTTTAAGGCCTTATATTTTTAGGTACAATGGCCCCAAACTTGGTGATATCATGCTGGAAATTGGTCAGTCGAGTCTTCACCTCTTGACAATCACACACTGTGAAGGGTGTGACATTTCATGCAACGCTGTTGCCGTAGCAACCAAATATCGCCATGAAAAACAAAGCCCTTTCTGACAGGTTAGGAATACTCCAATGCTCACAAAAATTACCACACACATCACCATTGACCCAAGGAACAACACTGTATGCATCTCGGCACTGCACATGCTATAGCGCCCCCTACAGTATTTTTAACAAACAGCCCCTCCAGCACGTTTCACCTACATCCATGAAATTTGGGAGGCTTATAGAGCACATCAGGACGCACAAAAAAGCCTCTTGGAGCCATGTCCTAAACCCAACAGAAAGTCGGCCATCTTGGATTAATTGTGAGATTTTTGATGATTTTTCTCATTTTTGAGAGTTAATACCTCCTAGGGGATAATTCCAGGAGACCTGAAATTTTGTCAGTCCACACAGCAGGACTTGGTTTGGAAAAGTTATCAAAAGTTTAACCAGAAGCCAAATGGCGTGGCCATGGCGACCATTAGAGTTTTGATGCTTCGCCATGAAACAACAACTGCTGTATAACTCTCCTCTGCATGCTCCAATCTGCCTCAAACTTTCCATGTGTGATCACAATCCAATCCTGATCACATCTACAGGCCAACAGACACTCTCAGTTGCAGCGCCACCTGTTGGAGGGACAATAAATGCTGTATAACTGGCCTCTACATGATCAAATCAGCCTGAAACTTTTCATGAGTGATCAGAGTCCAGCCCTCATCACATCCACTGTTTGAAATACACTCTGAGTTACAGCACCACCTGGTGGTGGATGGGCAGGAAATGCTGTATAACTAGTCTGAACATGCTCCAATCTGGCTGAAATTTTACGTGTGATTAAACTCTGGTCCAGATGTGATTCAGAGGCCGACACACACTCTCAGTCACAGTGCCACCTGGTGAACGTGCATGGATTCGCCGACCAGCGTGGATGCGAGGACCCGTCCATCGCTGCTTGCAGCTTTAATTATTATTATTATTATTATTAGGGTCAGGAAGTCGGCCATCTTGAATTTTCTGTAAATTTGTCAAAATTAATTTCTCCCGGCAAATGAATTGCCTTTTTGGGGGCCTTATCATAAACCAAAACGCGTGAAATTTGGCGTGCACATCAGGACTGGCGAAAAATTTGATATTTTATGGGAGTTGCGCATGTGTGTGGCAAAATGACTCTATAGCGCCACCTACAAAATTGAAAAAGTGGTCATTAGGCCAACTGCCACAATGTTTCATTTACAGCTACAATATTTGGTGGGCATATGCACCACATCGGGACACACCAAAAAGTCAATCACAGCCACGCCCTAAACCCAACAGGAAGTCGGCCATCTTGAATTTGCTGTACATTTGTCAAAATTAATAGCTCCTAGTGGATAAGTATGAGAGAACTGAAATTTGGCCAGTACATGCACCAGACCTTTCTGATGAAAAGTTATCAAAAACTCAACCAGAAGCCAAAAGGTGTGGCCATGGCGGAGCCTCAAAAAACTGATCCTTCGCCATGAAACAGGAAGTGGTGTCTAATTCTTCTGACCATTCTCCAATCTGCCTGAAACTTTACATGTATGATAACAGTCCTGTCCTGATATCATCCACATAGGGATATTGATTGACAGTCATAGCGCCACCTTGTGGTTTCAGGAAATAGACATCTTTTACACTTTCATGCCCTATTGTTACCCGGTTGATCATATTCACTTCAAATGCGGTGACAACAGGCTGAACACATTGATGATGCATCCCAGTGAAAATGGTGACTTGTCATCAAAGGGCGTGTCTGTGGCGACCAAACCAATTTCGATGTTTCGCCATGAAAATTTAACGATTCATATCTCAGCTGAACAACATCCTATCTGCCCCAAACTTCACATGATGGACACCAGGTCCAATCTGAACACATCCACACTCATAAATTCTGAAAAAGTCATAGCGCCACCTGTTGGTAATAGTAAGTTTAAGGCCTTATATTTTCAGGTACAATGGCCCCAAACGTGGTGATATCATGCTGGAAATTGGTCAGTCGAGTCTTCACCTCTTGACAATCCCACACTGTCAAGGGTGTGACATTTCATGCAACGCTGTTGCCGTAGCAACCAAATATCGCCATGCAAAACAAAGTGCTGTTTGACAGGTTAGAAATACTCCAATGCTCACTAAAATTACCACACACATCACCATCGACCCAAGGAACGGCACCGTATGCATCTCGGCACTGCACATGCTATAGCGCCCCCTACAGTATTTTTAACAAACAGCCCCCCCAGCACGTTTCACCTACATCCATGAAATTTGGGAGGCTTATAGAGCACATCAGGACGCACAAAAAAGCCTCTTGGAGCCATGTCCTAAACCCAACAGGAAGTTGGCCATCTTGGATTAATTGTGAGATTTTTGATGATTTTTCTCATTTTTGAGAGTTAATACCTCCTAGGGGATAATTCCAGGAGACCTGAAATTTTGTCAGTCCACACAGCAGGACTTGGTGATGAAAAGTTATCAAAAGTTTAACCAGAAGCCAAATGGCGTGGCCATGGCGACCATCAGAGTTTTGATGCTTCGCCATGAAACAACAACTGCTGTATAACTCTCCTCTGCATGCTCCAGTCTGCCTCAAACTTTCCATGTGTGATCACAATTCAATCCTGATCACATCTACAGGCCAACAGACACTCTCAGTTGCAGCGCCACCTGTTGGAGGGACAGTAAATGCTGTATAACTGGCCTCTACATGATCAAATCAGCCTGAAACTTTTCATGAGTGATCAGAGTCCAACCCTCATCACATCCACTGTTTGAAATACACTCTGAGTTACAGCACCACCTGGTGGTGGATGGGCAGGAAATGCTGTATAACTAGTCTGAACATGCTCCAATCTGGCTGAAATTTTACTTGTGATTAAACTCTGGTCCAGATGTGATTCAGAGGCCGGCACACACTCTCAGTCACAGTGCCACCTGGTGGACGTGCATGGATTCGCCGACCAGCGTGGATGCGAGGACCCGTCCATCGCTGCTTGCAGCTTTAATTTAAAATTTATAGTTTTACAAATTCATAATTTGCAGTTCATTTCTTCTCTGTAATTTTTACACTTTAGGGCCGGATTTGACCCTCTGCTGGGCCGGTTTTGGCCCACAGTCCACATGCTTGACAGCCCTGGTAGAGTATATTTCAAAGTCAAAATGTATTTTACTAGTTGGTTTCATTTAAAATTGTCTCACCTGCTGCCCTGCTGCAGGAAACGCCAAATAAGGACATGAGAGGAGAGAGCACTATCTCAGCCTGGCTGCAGCCAGCCTGACATTGTTTTGATGTAAAATTGTTTTTGTTTTTTTGCTGTAACTGTTCTAACTGAATGGAATGAAGCTAACAAGTTTAACAGCCTCAGTCAGAAATCATTTCACTTTCATCTGATCACACCAGAGGCAACAACACCGTTGTTCATCTGCTGATCGACTACGTTGATTTCAACCACTTTGGCATTTAAATATGTCTGTTTCAACCATCCAAGGCGAACATCTGCAGTTGTCAGGATCCTCGAGTCAACCAGGTAAGAGACACTAAAACACCAACATGATCTCATATTTCACACACTTTGAAAAGACCTGGATTCATCTGTACATGTTGAAATATGTTGAAATATGTGCTCATAAGTGGTCTGCAGTGACTGTTTTGTGATGAAAATAACATGAACTTGTTGTTGCTGAAGTTGAGAATGAGTTTGTGTGCAGCAGGTGTTTGTACAGTAAAATGTAACCTAGAAAGGAGCAGTCTGTGAACTGTGATCCGGATTAAAATGTCTCTCTTTTTTTTTTTACAAAAATCTGCACAAATTACAAACTGATTTACACAAATAAACATCAGTAAATCTGAAGATCAGGCCGAAGACAAAATCAAAGTAGAAAACAAACAGAAAAACTCCAGCTGAGGATCAAGTCAGTCATGCTGCATTCAGTTTTAAAACAAAACAAAGTTGAAATAAATACCGATAAAGTGTCAATGATGCACTTTGAATCTAATGTTGTTTTAACTCATCACTGTTATATCTGTGATTTTCTGACATACGCTCCTCATTTAAATGGTCTAGAAATCATCAGTATTAGTTGTGTGTTTGTCCCTGATGTGTTGACTGAATGCACTGATTGAACACGGTTTTCTCTCCATGTTTGTGGATCAGGATCTGACAACTCTGACTTCCATCCCATGGACCTGCTGTCTAGCGGCATCACTGAGTACCGGTTTGGAAGCTTCAAGTATCGGGGCGTCTTTTGTGACGTGGCTCAGTGCACACGGCTGGATACCGAACACCCGGTATTGGTCAAGATCTTGAAGAAGACGGCCACAGACTCCCAGCAGCCCAACAGAGAGGTAGAGCCTCAGTCTTAGTCTCACACGTTTCTTTTTTTCCTCATTTTTATTTTTAACGTTTTTGAGTTGAACATGTATGGGAGGATTACCTTTACAAAAATATGGTTAGCACACACTTACATATTATTGCCACACCTTTACATATTGTTACTTTACTGAAAATCCGACCTTATGGGCTTCACATAGTCAGTCCACTTTGACCAGATAGTGTAAAACTTGTCCCTTTGAGTCCTGAGGGTAAAAGAAAGCTTTTCCATGGTATAGATTTCTTGAATTGTGCTAATCCAGTCTTCAACTGTCGACGGGTCCGGTTTTAACCATTTCCTTGTTACGGCTTTCTTACTTGCTACCAGTAGTATCCAGAGCAACCTTTGATCCTTCTTTCTCCAATCTATTACATTCACATTGCCCAAAGACACATTTTCAAAGTTACAGAGTATTTTACTGCCAAATGCATCATTAATATGCTCACATACCTGTGTCCAATACAATGTTATCACCGAACAATACCAAAAAATATGGAAATGATTAGCCCCTGAGGACCCACAGGATCTCCAGCAGAGATCACCACAACCCTGATGTCTCTTTTGAATAGGTGTAGTCAAAAACCTGGTTAGGTTCTTCCAACAAAACTCTCGCCAAGTGTTAGAACCCGTAGTGACCCATCGCAATCTACAGAAGTTCACCCAGCTTTCACTTGAAATTTCCATATTTCCTTCCATTTCCCATCTTCTCTTAATGTATTCCGTATTGGCCTGTTTACCTTGTTGAATGGCTTTATATACTTTAGATATTATTTTCTTTTGAGAAAATGTTTTAATTAATGTTAGAAAAGTCTGCAAGAACCCCAAGTTACTTTCATCCCATGATGTTTTTATATTCTGATCAAAAATAATGTCTAACCTGTAAGTATCGATAGAAATCATCCTGGCCGAATCCACATTTTTTTTGTAGAAATTCAAAACTCATAACGCCCCTTTGTGGATAAAAGAATAACAGCTAGTAAGTCTCTTTGAGATCCAACTTTGAAATCTTTTATCAAAGGCATTTGGCTTGAAGTCAGAGTCGTACGCACACCACCTGAGGATTCGGGAGAGATTTTCCAACTTACAAATTTGCATAACTCTATTCCACGAATTCAAGAGAGATTCATACATAGGGTCATTTGTAGAGCTGCTATTAGTTTGCAGTTTTTTGTCAGCTAATAATGCCATAATTGGTATGTCCTTTGTAACAGTTTCTTAAACATCTTTCCATCCTACCGAATAAGTGGGTGAACATAATCCGATTAAAGGTCTCATTTGTGCAGCATAATAATATTCCAGAAGGCAGGGAAGGCCTATCCCCCCTTTCTCTTTTGTTAATTGCATTGTCTGATATTTTATCCTTGCTCTTTTATTTGGCCAAATATATTTTGTCAGTAGTTTGTCCCACTCATCAAAATGTTTTTGGACTATCTGAATTGGGAGACATTGAAAAAGGTAAAGGAAACGAGGGAGGATACTCATTCTGATTGAGTCCACCCAAGAATGTAGACTCAAAAAAGGGACATTATTCCATCTTTGTAAATCTGATCTTATTTTTGAAATTAGAGGCCCGTAATTGGCCTGAAACATTTCAGATGGATCCTTTGTCAGGACAGTTACCAAATATTTAATGCTATGGGCATTTCATTTCCATTTGTGTGCACTTTTAATGTGTGTAGGTGGATTGTAATTAAGCTTTAATTCCTGAGTTTTGGTAATATTGAACTTATAGCCTGAAAAAGAGCCATATTCATCCAGCATTTTCATTCATTTGGGAAGCGACTGAGTGGGGTCCGTCAGGAATATTAATATGTCATCAGCAAACAGAGCTAATCTTTGCTCCCCTGATTTTAAAGTAACACCTTTAATTTCTGTACTCTGCCTCATCCATTGAGCTAAGGGCTCAATAAATAAAGAAAAAAGTAAAGCTGATGCTCCACAGCCTTGGCAGGTTCCTCTTTCTAAAGAAATTGATTTGGATAGCCAAATGCAGCCAATACTTTATATCAAAATTCCCACAGTCTCACACATTTCATCAGGTCGTTAACATGAACTGTCTCTCAGATGATTCATCCGTCTGATGTCTTCTGTTTCCTCTCTAGCTGGACGTTCTGAAGAGGATCCGAGGACTTGACCCCTTCCACATTGTCAGGTTCCTTGATGACTTTGACTGCAAAGGGCAAACTTGTCTAGTTTTTGAAATGCTGGACAAGAGCCTTCACAAGCTGTTGAGGGAGAGACGTGGAGAACCTCTGTCACTTGGAGAAATCAGACCCATTACACAGCAGGTACGTGGATTTGATGATTCCATCACCAAACAATGTCTACTGATTTACAGAACATATCAAGCCAACATATAACCAACATCTGAACAACCAGATTCAATCTTTGTTTCTTCTTCTGGTCCTGCAGCTGCTCTCAGCTCTCTGCACTCTGAAGACTGCTGGCATCGTTCACAGAAACATCAACCCACATACTGTGATGTTGATGAAACAGGAAGACCAGCAGAACTTCACAGTGAAACTTACTAGTTTCAACTCAGCCATCCCAGTTGGTGAAGTGAAGAGCAGCTCCGTCAAGCAGCTTGTTGGATACAGGTAGGTTGGAAGATCTGTCTTCCAGCATCATGTACTGCTGCTCTTCTTTGACTCATCTGATCTGATGTCACCAAAAATCATGAACATGTAAAACTGAGCAGGAAGTCACTGCAATCACTGACTGTTGTCTTCCTTCTTCAGGTGTCCTGATGTTCTTGTGGGTCTACCCATCTCTGAGGCAGTGGATATGTGGTCAGTGGGTGCTGTTCTGTCCACCTTGTTCCTCGGCAGCCCGCTGTTCCCTCAGAGGTGTCAGTATCACCTGGTATGTCCTCCAGTGTTCTAGGATTTAAAAGCACAGCTTCATGTTGGAAGTCAAATAGATGCAGGAGTGCCTTTTATGCTGATGTAGCTGATATTCTCTGTTTAGATGAAGATTTTGGTGGAGACTCTGGCTAACCCAGAGAATGAGCTTCTGAGTGAAGGCCCCAACAACCAGCTCTACTTCAAGTCCACGGAGCACACATGGACACTGAAGGTATGGAAGCCTGTCCTGCACAGAGTTCTTTGACATTTAGCCAAAACCAATGAAGTTGTTTTTCTGCTTTTAACATATCAAATACATTCTCTTGTTGATTGTCTGAACATGGAAATGCTGATTTCTAACATGTGTGCTGTTTTGAATAAGCATTAAATCTTTTTTTCCAAATGCAGCTGGATCCAGATGTGGACAGTTATGAGATCAAACTGTTCGCAAGCCTCCTAAAGAAGATGCTGCATCTGAATCCAGAGAGCCGAATTTCACCAAGTGAGGCTCTGCAACACCCGTTTCTGTTCTACAGCAAGGAGGACAACAGCTCTCAGTAAGTGACGGCTGGATGGAAGCTGGATGCTTTTTTTGATGGAATGTTCCACTAGTTGATGGATTAGTTGAATATTTTATTCATTTCTTTGTTGTGGTTCTTCTTTCAGTGACATGGTCTCAGCTCCCTCCGAGGCTGCGGCCTCCTCTTCGGGTGACACTGTTTCACCTCCTGATGAGGGTTCAGAGAGCTCTGAATCAGATGAAGCTGCTTTTTTGGCCGACGCTGCCACCTCCTCTACGGGTGACACTGTTTCAGCTCCGAGTGAGCCTTCAGAGAGCTCTACTTCAGATGCAGCTGCTGTCGTGGCCGACGCTGCCGCCTCCTCTTCGGGTGACACCTTTTCACCTCCTGATGAGCCTTCAGAGAGCTCTGCCATACTGGACACAGAGACAACTTGTGCAGAAGAACATCCAGCAGAGTCTCCAGAAGCAGATCTTAATGAGTCTGCGGTCTCCTCTGCTTCACCCATCACCGTTCAGACTGACCTGAATGACGCTGTTTCAGCTGATCAAGGTCCAGCAGAAACTCCCACTACTGCTGAACTGAATGGTGAAGTGGTGGCTGAAGCTCCTGACACCAGAAAGGCTCCGAGGAGGCCTCTGAAAAGAGTCAGGAGATTTTTTGGCAGAGTCTTCAGATCTCTGTGCAGTTGTTGCTCTGTACAAGTTACGGAGTAACTCACTTTTATTGTTTATTATTTCATTTATTTCTTTAATTTTTTTCAGCTTATTGTTTTCTGTTTCTGTTTATTTCATGTTTATTTTTCCATTTAGTCTTTATTATTTCTTTTATTGTTAACCATTTTGTTTATTGTTTTCTGTTTCATTTCTTTTTCATTATTTCATTTCTTGTTTGTTATTTCATTTATTGTTTTCTGTTTCATTTATTCTTCATTCTTTCATTTTTTGTTTGTTATTTCATTCATTTTTTACTATTTCATTTTCCTTTCATTTATTCATTTACTTCCTCGCAAAATAAACAGAAACAGCAGCTGAATGAAATGTCCTCAGTGGTCTGACTGTCAGCTGGAAAAGCAGTGAGACTTTCAGCAGGGATCACAGCTGTAGAAGGAGCAGCAGTGGTATGAACCACAGAAATGGCAGTGGAGTTGTAGTTTCAGCAGCAGTTTAAGAAAACAGATTGTATTTAGAATTTTGTTTAAAGAAGCTTGATTCATTCATCTTTGTCACCAGGTTATGAATATCTTCAAATTAATGAGAGAAAAAGTCAAATATATTCAACTTAGTAACCTTTAATGGAATAAATAATGACTGAACTCTGTTTTTATAAGACATGGTTCCACTTATCAGCCTTCAGCCCTCAATAACTTGAAATCCTGAATCTAAGTTGAAGTTTAAAACTCAATAATGAAAGCAAATACATGTAACTTCGTATACCCTCACACAACCACACTGCTGTGCTTGTTTTGACTGACAGAAAACGACTTTATGTGAAACTTTGCATCATGAAATACTACAGACACTTTACAACTTTACAAACTATCAACAGACAAGTGCCTTGAAAATAAATCTTAGTAAAACAGAAAATAAATAACTGTTTAATAATTAAATCAGTTCAAACGACTAAATGAAAAAGAAAACCCATCTTCACATTGGTAGCCTTGGTAAAAAAGAAAATATTTTGTGTTGACTGGTTTTTTTGCAGAAATGTTAATTGCCTCATCACAATAATCTTAATATTACATCCACTCTTACTTGTTTTAATGACTACATAAATTATTCTGCTCATGATTTTCATTTCATCTCATGTTCAAGCACTTTACACAAGATGTTGAAGTGTAAACTAAGTTACAAATCAAAGCCAGAGTCTATTACTTGACTGTGTTCAGATCTTTAAAAAAAAATAAAAAATCACCAACAGAAGTCAGCATTCGGATGGCAGAAGGATTTATTTATCAAGAAAAAATCCAGGAGTAATTCTTAGTAGCGATAACACCCCAAGAAGAACTGAAGATACTGAGCTGAGCTGAGCCTTGGTCATTATTCCACGCCTATAGGGCGTATGACAGGAGTGGCAGTTTTGACACCATTATGCTTTTCTAAATCTATTGGTCAGATCATGACGTCAGGTTATCATATTTCACCCCTGGATCTCATTTTACAGAAACATTAGGTTATCATTAGGTCATCTGTTCCAGAGAACATGCCAGGACATGTTTAGATTTTTTGCTCCACGTCTTACCCTTATTATTTTGTGATATATTTCATGCATATTATTGTAGTAAATGTCAAAGGTTATATTATCTGAAGTTTACACCGATATGTTTTGAGTACATATGTTTTACTTCTGGTCTTTAGTCTAATAGCATTTGCCATAATTATATCATCTGTTATTGTAGCGCATTGTACCCAGAAATATTACACTACAATGTCTCCTCCTAATGTGACCTTAATGGAGTCCTAAACAAGTCCTAAAAGTAAAAAATAGAAACCAATTATAAAGAGAAGCCAATTATAAAAAAATAAAACACCTTGGTCATTTATTTATTGAGGAAAATTACCCTTTATTACATATCCATGAGGGAAAAAGTATGTGAATCTTTGCGTTAGTATCAGGTGTATTATTAGTTCCTCTTGTGATTCAACCCTTAAACAAGAGCTGTGTGTTTACTATAGCATTGTTACTGATTACTGATTCTGGTTTGGAACCAGATGGATAAATATGTTTTCATTCATATTTTTCAGTTATAATTTATATATTTTTTAAAGATTAGATCTCTTTTTCACGGAAAAAGGTTAATAATCCAACTGGTTCTTGTAAATACATGAATGAATGTTCATTTCCACTGTTAGCAGTTTTAGCAATTTAGGCTAAAACGGACCGAGATTTGTCCATTATGTGGAGAAGGAGATGGCATTATGCTCCAAACCCCTCTTTTATGTGAACGAGCACAAGACAGAAAGCTGAATGCTATATAAATACATTTATTTATTTTTTAAAATTGCACGTTTTTAGAACCATACATAAAATACGAACAACTTCCTGTCTCCCATGGAGGTGACGTATTTCCTGTCACCCATGGAGGTCACGTGTTTCCTGTCAGCCTTGGAGATTGGAGGTCTGCATCCAGGTACTCTTGGCTTTTTGGCCAAAAACTGCTGCATCCCGGCTGCCTTTTCTGGTCCTTGTAGTCATTTCTGAGCTTTTTAGTTTGTTGAGGAGTTAGTCAGGCTCCGTTCATACAGCTGTAGCCATCTCCCACTGGATTGTTTCGAACACTGGTGTGGTCCAAGAGGCTCCCTCTAACTTCCACTGAATTTCAAATGAAGACCACAGTTCCAGGAAGCTTTGGGTCTCCTCCTCAGACCGTTGCTGCTTGGATTTTGCTTCTATATTTACCGGTTTTTAAAACATAAACACTCAACATTACTGCTACTCGCTGGGCTGTTTAAAAATGGCACGGTCCCCTTTCCTCAAAACCAAGAAGCGCGTTCTCGCGCTACAAGCCCCGTCCCCCCTAGCTCCCGCCCCTCACGCGAAAACACTGCCAGTAAGATTGAAACTTGAAACAAGAAAACTGTAACTGAAAATCAGAAAGTTGAAACTGAAAACCTGTGAAACGTGAAAAAATAAATAGATTATAATAAAAAATCTAAAGATTGGCATTGTAAAACACATCATAGTACAAAAAATATCCTAAAAATGATTGAGTTTTTTCAATGTTTGTATTTTCGCTTTCAATTCAACATTTTTCAATGCCAAAATTTACTGTCAGCATTATGGCTCCATAGAACTCGACGTTTGATTTTTGGAAACATCTGATCATAAAAAGTTGCTTTAACAAAGTCAAAAAGACAATATTGGAATAAGAACTTAATATAAACTATGTTTTAAGTTGAATTTTTGCTTTCCTTGGTAATCCGCAGAGGGAAATGTAGTTGTTACAGCAGCACTGATCATCAATAAAAGGGTAAGCAATAAGACAACACAGAATATTTGGAACAAAGTGAAGATAAAATTTAAAAAAAGATACAATGAAATGAAATAAAATAAAAATGTATTAAATATAATATAGAAAAATCCACAGAATATGACTGACAAAATGTGCAAATGAGAATGTACTTGGATGTGCAGGTGACGATGAAGGTGCAGATGAGTTTAGAGAGATAATGAAGGATGTTTAGAATGTAAAGCAGTGGTTTAACTCATTTTAGTTCAGGGGTCACATTCTGCCCAATTTGATCTCCAGTGGGCTGGACCAGTAAATCACAGCATAATAATCTATAAATAACCACAACTCCAAATGTTCCCTTGTTTCAGTGCAACAAAGAACATTCTGAAAATGTTCACATTTAAGGAATTTTCTTTTGACCAAACATTATGAACAACCTGGAATTTCTGAAGAAAAATAAGTTCAATTTCAGCAATATTATGCCTCAGTTTATCATTTACACATTGCAAATTACAGATCAAAGTGTTTCTACAAAGACACAAAAAATTCAGTCACAGGTATTTGGAACTGAATGATACAGTATTTTACTTTTTGATCAAAATGACAAAAGTCAGACAAAAAAGACAAAAAACAATGAAAACAAAAAAGATGACAAAAATGATACACAAAGTGAAAAAAGGGAGAGACAAAATGACAAAAAAAAAGACAAATGACACGAAACTAGTTGTTACTAGTTGTTTTCATTTAAAATTGTTTCACCTGCTGCCCTGCTGCAGGAAACGCCAAATAAGGACATGAGAGGAGAGAGCACTATCTCGGCCTGGCTGCAGCCAGCCTGACATTGTTTTGATTTAAAATTGGTTTTTTTTGCTGTAACTGTTCTAACTGAATGGAATGAAGCTAACAAGTTTAACAGCCTCAGTCAGAAATCATTTCACTTTCATCTGATCACACCAGAGGCAACAACACCGTTGTTCATCTGCTGATCGACTACGTTGATTTCAACCACTTTGGCATTTAAATATGTCTGTTTCAACCATCCAAAGCGAACATCTGCAGTTGTCAGGATCCTCGAGTCAACCAGGTAAGAGACACTAAAACACCAACATGATCTCATATTTCACACACTTTGAAAAGACCTGGATTCATCTGTACATGTTGAAATATGTTGAAATATGTGGTCTGCTGTGACTGTTTTGTTATGAAAATAACATGAACTTGTTGTTGCTTGAAGTTGAGAATGAGTTTGTGTGCTAGCAGTGTTTGTACAGTAAAATGTAACCTAGAAAGGGCAGTCTGTGAACTGTATCCGGATTAAAATGTCTCTCTTTTTTTTTTTTTACAAAAATCTGCACAATTACAAACTGATTTACACAAATAAACATCAGTAAATCTGAAGATCAGGCCGAAGACAAAATCAAAGTAGAAAACAAACAGAAAAACTCCAGCTGAGGATCAAGTCAGTCATGCTGCATTCAGTTTTAAAACAAAACAAAGTTGAAATAAATACCGATAAAGTGTCAATGATGCACTTTGAATCTAATGTTGTTTTAACTCATCACTGTTATATCTGTGATTTTCTGACATACACTCCTCATTTAAATGGTCTAGAAATCATCAGTATTAGTTGTGTGTTTGTCCCTGATGTGTTGACTGAATGCACTGATTGAACACGTTTTTCTCTCCATGTTTGTGGATCAGGATCTGACAACTCTGACTTCCATCCCATGGACCTGCTGTCTGGCGGCATCACTGAGTACCGGTTTGGAAGCTTCAAGTATCGGGCGTCTTTTGTGACGTGGCTCAGTCACACGGCTGGATACCTGAACACACGGTATTGGTCAGATCTTTGAGAAGACGGCCACAGATCTCCCAGCAGCCCCAACAGAGAGGTAGAGCCTCAGTCTTAGTCTCACACGTTTCTTTTTTTCCTCATTTTTATTTTTAACGTTTTTGAGTGAACATGTATGGGAGGATTACCTTTACAAAAATATGGTTAGCACACACTTACATATTATTTCCACACCTTTACATATTGTTACTTTACTGAAAATCCGACCTTATGGGCTTCACATAGTCAGTCCACTTTGACCAGATAGTGTAAAACTTGTCCCTTTGAGTCCTGAGGGTAAAAGAAAGCTTTTCCATGGTATAGATTTCTTGAATTGTGCTAATCCAGTCTTCAACTGTCGACGGGTCCGGTTTTAATTTCCTTGTTACGGCTTTCTTGCTGCCATAGTATCCAGAGCAACCTTTATCTTCTTTCTCCTATTCATTCACATTGCCCACACATTTTCAAAGTTACAGAGTATTTTACTGCCAAATGCATCATTAATATGCTCACATACCTGTGTCCAATACAATGTTATCACCGAACAATACCAAAAATATGGAAATGATTAGCCCTGAGGACCACAGGATGCGAGATCACCACAACCCTGATGTCTCTTTGTAAGGTGTAGTGGTTAGGTTCTCTTCCAAAAACTCTCGCCAAGTGTTAGAACCCGTAGTGACCCATTGCAATCTACAGAAGTTCACCCAGCTTTCACTTGAAATTTCCATATTTCCTTCCATTTCCCATCTTCTCTTAATGTATTCCGTATTGGCCTGTTTACCTTGTTGAATGGCTTTATATACTTTAGATATTATTTTCTTTTGAGGAAATGTTTTAATTAATGTTAGAAAAGTCTGCAAGAACCCCAAGTTACTTTCATCCCATGATGTTTTTATATTCTGATCAAAATAATGTCTAACTGTAAGTATCGGATAGAAATCATCCTGGCCGAATCCACATTTTTTTGTAGAAATTCAAACTCATAACGCCCTTGTGGATAAAAGAATAACAGCTAGTAAGTCTCTTTGAGATCCAACTTTGGAAATCTTTATCAAAGGCATTTGGCTTGAAGTCAGAAGTCGTACGCAGGCACGACAGCTGAGGATTCGGGAGAGGATTTTCCAACTTAGCAAATTGTGCATAACTCTATTCCACGAATTCAAGAGGATTTCATACATAGGGTCATTTTGTAGAGCTGCTATTAGTTTGCAGTTTTTTGTCAGCTAATAATGCCATAATTGGTATGTCCTTTGAACAGTTTCTTAACATTCTTTCCACCCTACCGAATAGTGGGTGAACATATCCGATTAAAAGGTCTCATTTGTGCAGCATATAATATTCCAGAGGCAGGGAAGGCCTATCCCCCTTTCTCTTTTGTTAATGCATTGTCTGATATTTTATCCTTGCTCTTTTATTTGGCCAATATATTTTGTCAGTAGTTTGTCCCACTCATCAAAATGTTTTTGGACGTATCTGAATTGGGGATGACATTGATAAAGGTAAAGGAAACGAGGGGAGGATACTCATTCTGATTGAGTCCACCAGATGTAGAGCAAAAAAGGGACATTATTCCATCTTTGTAAATCTGAATCTATTTTTGAAATTAGAGGCCCGTAATTGGCCTGAAACATTTCAGATGGATCCTTTGTCAGGACAGTTACCAAATATTTAATGCTATGGGCATTTCATTTCCATTTGTGTGCACTTTTAATGTGTGTAGGTGGATTGTAATTAAGGCTTTAATTCCTGAGTTTTGGTAATATTGAACTTATAGCCTGAAAAAGAGCCATATTCATCCAGCATTTTCATTCATTTGGGAAGCGACTGAGTGGGGTCCGTCAGGAATATTAATATGTCATCAGCAAACAGAGCTAATCTTTGCTCCCCTGATTTTAAAGTAACACCTTTAATTTCTGCTACTCTGCCTCATCCATTGAGCTAAGGGCTCAATAAATAAAGAAAAAAGTAAAGCTGATGCTCCACAGCCTTGGCAGGTTCCTCTTTCTAAAGAAATTGATTGGATAGCCAAATGCAGCCAATACTTTATATCAAAATTCCCACAGTCTCACACATTTCATCAGGTCGTTAACATGAACTGTCTCTCAGATGATTCATCCGTCTGATGTCTTCTGTTTCCTCTCTAGCTGGACGTTCTGAAGAGGATCCGAGGACTTGACCCCCTCCACATTGTCAGGTTCCTTGATGACTTTGACTGCAAAGGGCAAACTTGTCTAGTTTTTGAAACGCTGGACAAGAGCCTTCACAAGCTGTTGAGGGAGAGACGTGGAGAACCTCTGTCACTTGGAGAAATCAGAACCCATTACACAGCAGGTACGTGGATTTGATGATTCCATCACCAAACAATGTCTACTGATTTACAGAACATATCAAGCCAACATATAACCAACATCTGAACAACCAGATTCAATCTTTGTTTCTTCTTCTGGTCCTGCAGCTGCTCTCAGCTCTCTGCACTCTGAAGACTGCTGGCATCGTTCACAGAAACATCAACCCACATACTGTGATGTGATGAAACAGGAAGACCAGCAGAACTTCACAGTGAAACTTACTAGTTTCAACTCAGCCATCCCAGTTGGTGAAGTGAAGAGCAGCTCCGTCAAGCAGCTTGTTGGATACAGGTAGGTTGGAAGATCTGTCTTCCAGCATCATGTACTGCTGCTCTTCTTTGACTCATCTGATCTGATGTCACCAAAAATCATGAACATGTAAACTGAGCAGGAAGTCACTGCAATCACTGACTGTTGTCTTCCTTCTTCAGGTGTCCTGATGTTCTTGTGGGTCTACCCATCTCTGAGGCAGTGGATATGTGGTCAGTGGGTGCTGTTCTGTCCACCTTGTTCCTCGGCAGCCCGCTGTTCCCTCAGAGGTGTCAGTATCACCTGGTATGTCCTCCACTGTTCTAGGATGTTGGAAGTCAAATAGATGCAGGAGTGCCTTTTATGCTGATGTAGCTGATATTCTCTGTTTAGATGAAGATTTTGGTGGAGACTCTGGCTAACCCAGAGAATGAGCTTCTGAGTGAAGGCCCCAACAACCAGCTCTACTTCAAGTCCACGGAGCACACATGGACACTGAAGGTATGGAAGCCTGTCCTGCACAGAGTTCTTTGACATTTAGCCAAAACCAATGAAGTTGTTTTTCTGCTTTTAACATATCAAATACATTCTCTTGTTGATTGTCTGAACATGGAAATGCTGATTTCTAACATGTGTGCTGTTTTGAACAAGCATTAAATCTTTTTTTTCCAAATGCAGCTGGATCCAGATGTGGACAGTTATGAGATCAAACTGTTCGCAAGCCTCCTAAAGAAGATGCTGCATCTGAATCCAGAGAGCCGAATTTCACCAAGTGAGGCTCTGCAACACCCGTTTCTGTTCTACAGCAAGGAGGACAACAGCTCTCAGTAAGTGACGGCTGGATGGAAGCTGGATGCTTTTTTGATGGAATGTTCCACTAGTTGATGGATTAGTTGAATATTTTATTCATTTCTTTGTTGTGGTTCTTCTTTCAGTGACATGGTCTCAGCTCCCTCCGAGGCTGCGGCCTCCTCTTCGGGTGACACCGTTTCACCTCCTGATGAGGGTTCAGAGAGCTCTGCCTCAGATGAAGCTGCTTTTTTTGGCCGACGCTGCTACCTCCTCTACGGGTGACACTGTTTCAGCTCCTAGTGAGCCTTCAGAGAGCTCTGCCTCAGATGAAGCTGCTTTTTTGGCCGACGCTGCCGCCTCCTCTTCGGGTGACACCTTTTCACCTCCTGATGAGCCTTCAGAGAGCTCTGCCATACTGGACACAGAGACAACTTGTGCAGAAGAACATCCAGCAGAGTCTCCAGAAGCAGATCTTAATGAGTCTGCGGTCTCCTCTGCTTCACCCATCACCGTTCAGACTGACCTGAATGACGCTGTTTCAGCTGATCAAGGTCCAGCAGAAACTCCCACTACTGCTGAACTGAATGGTGAAGTGGTGGCTGAAGCTCCTGACACCAGAAAGGCTCCGAGGAGGCCTCTGAAAAGAGTCAGGAGATTTTTGCAGAGTCTTCAGATCTCTGTGCAGTTGTTGCTCTGTACAAGTTACAGAGTAACTCACTTTTATTGTTTATTATTTCATTTATTTCTTTAATTTTTTTCAGCTTATTGTTTTCTGTTTCTGTTTATTTCATGTTTATTTTTCCATTTAGTCTTTATTATTTCTTTTATTGTTAACCATTTTGTTTATTGTTTTCTGTTTCATTTCTTTTTCATTATTTCATTTCTTGTTTGTTATTTCATTTATTGTTTTCTGTTTCATTTCTTTGTCATTATTTCATTTCTTGTTTGTTATTTCATTTATTGTTTTCTGTTTCATTTATTCTTCATTCTTTCATTTTTTGTTTGTTATTTCTTTCATTTTTACTATTTCATTTTCCTTTCATTTATTCATTTACTTCCTTGCAAAATAAACAGAAACAGCAGCTGAATGAAATGTCCTCAGTGGTCTGACTGTCAGCTGGAAAAGCAGTGAGACTTTCAGCAGGGATCACAGCTGTAGAAGGAGCAGCAGTGGTATGAACCACAGAAATGGCAGTGGAGTTGTAGTTTCAGCAGCAGTTTAAGAAAACAGATTGTATTTAGAATTTTGTTTAAAGAAGCTTGATTCATTCATCTTTAACACCAGGTTAGGAATATCTTCAAATTAATGAGAGAAAAAGTCAAATATATTCAACTTAGTAACCTTTAATGGAATAAATAATGACTGAACTCTGTTTTTATAAGACATGGTTCCACTTATCAGCCTTCAGCCCTCAATAACTTGAAATCCTGAATCTAAGTTGAAGTTTAAAACTCAATAATGAAAGCAAATACATGTAACTTCGTATACCCTCACACAACCACACTGCTGTGCTTGTTTTGACTGACAGAAAACGACTTTATGTGAAACTTTGCATCATGAAATACTACAGACACTTTACAACTTCACAAACTATCAACAGACAAGTGCCTTGAAAATAAATCTTAGTAAAACAGAAAATAAATAACTGTTTAATAATTAAATCAGTTCAAAGGACTAAATGAAAAAGAAAACCCATCTTCACATTGGTAGCCCTGGTAAAAAAGAAAATATTTTGTGTTGACTGGGTTTTTTTTGCAGAAATGTTAATTGCCTCATCACAATAATCTTAATATTACATCCACTCTTACTTGTTTAATGACTACATAAATTATTCTGCTCATGATTTTCATTTCATCTCATGTTCAAGCACTTTACACAAGATGTTGAAGTGTAAACTAAGTAACAAATCAAAGCCAGAGTCTATGACTTGACTGTGTTCAGATCTTTAAAAAAAAAAAAAAATCACCAACAGAAGTCAGCATTCGGATGGCAGAAGGATTTATTTATCAAGAAAAAATCCAGGAGTAATTCTTAGTAGCGATAACACCCCAAGAAGAACTGAAGATACTGAGCTGAGCTGAGCCTTGGTCATTATTCCACGCCTATAGGGCGTATGACAGGAGTGGCAGTTTTGACACCATTATGCTTTTCTAAATCTATTGGTCAGATCATGACGTCAGGTTATCATATTTCACCCCTGGATCTCATTTTGCAGAAAACATTAGGTTATCATTAGGTCATCTGTTCCAGAGAACATGCCAGGACATGTTTAGATTTTTTGCTCCACGTCTTACCCTTATTATTTTGTGATATATTTCATGCATATTATTGTAGTAAATGTCAAAGGTTATATTATCTGAAGTTTACACCGATATGTTTTGAGTACATATGTTTTACTTCTGGTCTTTAGTCTAATAGCATTTGCCATAATTATATCATCTGTTATTGTAGCGCATTGTACCCAGAAATATTACACTACAATGTCTCCTCCTAATGTGACCTTAATGGAGTCCTAAACAAGTCCTAAAAGTAAAAAATAGAAACCAATTATAAAGAGAAGCCAATTATAAAAAAAAAATAAAACACCTTGGTCATTTATTTATTGAGGAAAATTACCCTTTATTACATATCCATGAGGGAAAAAGTATGTGAATCTTTGCGTTAGTATCAGGTGTATTATTAGTTCCTCTTGTGATTCAACCCTTAAACAAGAGCTGTGTGTTTACTATAGCATTGTTACTGATTACTGATTCTGGTTTGGAACCAGATGGATAAATATGTTTTCATTCATATTTTTCAGTTATAATTTATATATTTTTTTAAAGATTAGATCTCTTTTTCACGGAAAAAGGTTAATAATCCAACCGGTTCTTGTAAATACATGAATGAATGTTCATTTCCACTGTTAGCAGTTTTAGCAATTTAGGCTAAAACGGACCGAGATTTGTCCATTATGTGGAGAAGGAGATGGCATTATGCTCCAAACCCCTCTTTTATGTGAACGAGCACAAGACAGAAAGCTGAATGCTATATAAATACATTTATTTATTTTTTAAATTGCACGTTTTTAGAACCATACATAAAATACGAACAACTTCCTGTCTCCCATGGAGGTGACGTATTTCCTGTCACCCATGGAGGTCACTTGTTTCCTGTCAGCCTTGGAGATTGGAGGTCTGCATCCAGGTACTCTTGGCTTTTTGGCCAAAAACTGCTGCATCCCGGCTGCCTTTTCTGGTCCTTGTAGTCATTTCTGAGCTTTTTAGTTTGTTGAGGAGTTAGTCAGGCTCCGTTCATACAGCTGTAGCCATCTCCCACTGGATTGTTTCGAACACTGGTGTGGTCCAAGAGGCTCCCTCTAACTTCCACTGAATTTCAAATGAAGACCACAGTTCCAGGAAGCTTTTGGTCTCCTCCTCAGACCGTTGCTGCTTGGATTTTGCTTCCATATTTACCGGTTTTTAAAACACAAACACTCAACATTACTGCTACTCGCTGGGCTGTTTAAAAATGGCACGGTCCCCTTTCCTCAAAACCAAGAAGCGCGTTCTCGCGCTATAAGCCCTGTCCCCCCTAGCTCCCGCCCCTCACGCGAAAACACTGCCAGTAAGATTGAAACTTGAAACAAGAAAACTGTAACTGAAAATCAGAAAGTTGGAACTGAAAACCTGTGAAACGTGAAAAAATAAATAGATTGTAATAAAAAATCTAAAGATTGGCATTGTAAAACACATCATAGTACAAAAAATATCCTAAAAATGATTGAGTTTTTTCAATGTTTGTATTTTCGCTTTCAATTCAACATTTTTCAATGCCAAAATTTACTGTCAGCATTATGGCTCCATAGAACTCGACGTTTGATTTTTGGAAACATCTGATCATAAAAAGTTGCTTTAACAAAGTCAAAAAGACAATATTGGAATAAAACTTAATATAAACTATGTTTAAAGTTGAATTTTTGCTTTCCTTGGTAATCCGCAGAGGGAAATGTAGTTGTTACAGCAGCACTGACCATCAATAAAAGGGTAAGCAATAAGACAACACAGAATATTTGGGAACAAAGTGAAGATAAAATTTTAAAAAAGATACAATGAAATGAAATAAAATAAAAATGTATTAAATATAATATAGAAAAAATCCACAGAATATGACTGACAAAATGTGCAAATGAGAATGTACTTGGATGTGCAGGTGACGATGAAGGTGCAGATGAGTTTAGAGAGATAATGAAGGATGTTTAGAATGTAAAGCAGTGGTTTAAACTCATTTTAGTTCAGGGGTCACATTCTGCCCAATTTGATCTCCAGTGGGCTGGACCAGTAAAATTACAGCATAATAATCTATAAATAACCACAACTCCAAATGTTCCCTTTGTTTTAGTGCAAAAAAGAACATTCTGAAAATGTTCACATTTAAGGAATTTTCTTTTGACCAAACATTATGAACAACCTGGAATTTCTGAAGAAAAATAAGTTCAATTTCAGCAATATTATGCCTCAGTTTATCATTTACACATTGCAAATTACAGATCAAAGTGTTTCTACAAAGACACAAAAAATTCAGTCACAGGTATTTGGAACTGAATGATACAGTATTTTACTTTTTGATCAAAATGACAAAAGTCAGACAAAAAGACAAAAAACAATGAAAACAAAAAAGATGACAAAAATGATACACAAAGTGAAAAAAGCGAGAGACAAAATGACAAAAAAAAGACAAATGACACGAAACTAGTTGTTACTAGTTGTTTTCATTTAAAATTGTTTCACCTGCTGCCCTGCTGCAGGAAACGCCAAATAAGGACATGAGAGGAGAGAGCACTATCTCGGCCTGGCTGCAGCCAGCCTGACATTGTTTTGATTTAAAATTGTTTTTTTTTGCTGTAACTGTTCTAACTGAATGGAATGAAGCTAACAAGTTTAACAGCCTCAGTCAGAAATCATTTCACTTTCATCTGATCACACCAGAGGCAACAACACCGTTGTTCATCTGCTGATCGACTACGTTGATTTCAACCACTTTGGCATTTAAATATGTCTGTTTCAACCAACCAAAGCGAACATCTGCAGTTGTCAGGATCCTCAAGTCAACCAGGTAAGAGACACTAAAACACCAACATGATCTCATATTTCACACACTTTGAAAAGACCTGGATTCATCTGTACATGTTGAAATATGTTGAAATATGTGGTCTGCTGTGACTGTTTTGTTATGAAAATAACATGAACTTGTTGTTGCTGAAGTTGAGAATGAGTTTGTGTGCAGCAGGTGTTTGTACAGTAAAATGTAACCTAGAAAGGAGCAGTCTGTGAACTGTGATCCGGATTAAAATGTCTCTCTTTTTTTTTTTTTACAAAAATCTGCACAAATTACAAACTGATTTACACAAATAAACATCAGTAAATCTGAAGATCAGGCCGAAGACAAAATCAAAGTAGAAAACAAACAGAAAAACTCCAGCTGAGGATCAAGTCAGTCATGCTGCATTCAGTTTTAAAACAAAACAAAGTTGAAATAAATACCGATAAAGTGTCAATGATGCACTTTGAATCTAATGTTGTTTTAACTCATCACTGTTATATCTGTGATTTTCTGACATACACTCCTCATTTAAATGGTCTAGAAATCATCAGTATTAGTTGTGTGTTTGTCCCTGATGTGTTGACTGAATGCACTGATTGAACACGTTTTTCTCTCCATGTTTGTGGATCAGGATCTGACAACTCTGACTTCCATCCCATGGACCTGCTGTCTGGCGGCATCACTGAGTACCGGTTTGGAAGCTTCAAGTATCGGGGCGTCTTTTGTGACGTGGCTCAGTGCACACGGCTGGATACCGAACACCCGGTATTGGTCAAGATCTTGAAGAAGACGGCCACAGACTCCCAGCAGCCCAACAGAGAGGTAGAGCCTCAGTCTTAGTCTCACACGTTTCTTTTTTTCCTCATTTTTATTTTTAACGTTTTTGAGTTGAACATGTATGGGAGGATTACCTTTACAAAAATATGGTTAGCACACACTTACATATTATTGCCACACCTTTACATATTGTTACTTTACTGAAAATCCGACCTTATGGGCTTCACATAGTCAGTCCACTTTGACCAGATAGTGTAAAACTTGTCCCTTTGAGTCCTGAGGGTAAAAGAAAGCTTTTCCATGGTATAGATTTCTTGAATTGTGCTAATCCAGTCTTCAACTGTCGACGGGTCCGGTTTTAACCATTTCCTTGTTACGGCTTTCTTACTTGCTGCCAATAGTATCCAGAGCAACCTTTGATCCTTCTTTCTCCAATCTATTACATTCACATTGCCCAAATACACATTTTCAAAGTTACAGAGTATTTTACTGCCAAATGCATCATTAATATGCTCACATACCTGTGTCCAATACAATGTTATCACCGAACAATACCAAAAAATATGGAAATGATTAGCCCCTGAGGACCCACAGGATCTCCAGCAGAGATCACCACAACCCTGATGTCTCTTTTGAATAGGTGTGGTAAAAAACCTGGTTAGGTTCTTCCAAAAAAACTCTCGCCAAGTGTTAGAACCCGTAGTGACCCATCGCAATCTACAGAAGTTCACCCAGCTTTCACTTGAAATTTCCATATTTCCTTCCATTTCCCATCTTCTCTTAATGTATTCCGTATTGGCCTGTTTACCTTGTTGAATGGCTTTATATACTTTAGATATTATTTTCTTTTGAGAAAATGTTTTAATTAATGTTAGAAAAGTCTGCAAGAACCCCAAGTTACTTTCATCCCATGATGTTTTTATATTCTGATCAAAAATAATGTCTAACCTGTAAGTATCGATAGAAATCATCCTGGCAGAATCCAAATTTTTTTTTGCAGAAATTCAAAACTCATAACGCCCCTTTGTGGATAAAAGAATAACAGCTAGTAAGTCTCTTTGAGATCCAACTTTGAAATCTTTTATGAAAGGCATTTGGCTTGAAGTCAGAGTCGTACGCACACCACCTGAGGATTCGGGAGAGATTTTCCAACTTACAAATTTGCATAACTCTATTCCACAAATTCAAGAGAGATTCATACATAGGGTCATTTGTAGAGCTGCTATTAGTTTGCAGTTTTTTGTCAGCTAATAATGCCATAATTGGTATGTCCTTTGTAACAGTTTCTTAAACATCTTTCCACCCTACCGAATAAGTGGGTGAACATAATCCGATTAAAGGTCTCATTTGTGCAGCATAATAATATTCCAGAAGGCAGGGAAGGCCTATCCCCCCTTTCTCTTTTGTTAATTGCATTGTCTGATATTTTATCCTTGCTCTTTTATTTGGCCAAATATATTTTGTCAGTAGTTTGTCCCACTCATCAAAATGCTTTTGGACTATCTGAATTGGGAGACATTGTAAAAGGTAAAGGAAACGAGGGAGGATACTCATTCTGATTGAGTCCACCCAAGAATGTAGAGCCAAAAAAGGGACATTATTCCATCTTTGTAAATCTGATCTTATTTTTGAAATTAGAGGCCCGTAATTGGCCTGAAACATTTCAGATGGATCCTTTGTCAGGACAGTTACCAAATATTTAATGCTATGGGCATTTCATTTCCATTTGTGTGCACTTTCAATGTGTGTAGGTGGATTGTAATTAAGCTTTAATACCTGAGTTTTGGTAATATTGAACTTATAGCCTGAAAAAGAGCCATATTCATCCAGCATTTTCATTCATTTGGGAAGCGACTGAGTGGGGTCCGTCAGGAATATTAATATGTCATCAGCAAACAGAGCTAATCTTTGCTCCCCTGATTTTAAAGTAACACCTTTAATTTCTGTACTCTGCCTCATCCATTGAGCTAAGGGCTCAATAAATAAAGAAAAAAGTAAAGCTGATGCTCCACAGCCTTGGCAGGTTCCTCTTTCTAAAGAAATTGATTTGGATAGCCAAATGCAGCCAATACTTTATATCAAAATTCCCACAGTCTCACACATTTCATCAGGTCGTTAACATGAACTGTCTCTCAGATGATTCATCCGTCTGATGTCTTCTGTTTCCTCTCTAGCTGGACGTTCTGAAGAGGATCCGAGGACTTGACCCCCTCCACATTGTCAGGTTCCTTGATGACTTTGACTGCAAAGGGCAAACTTGTCTAGTTTTTGAAACGCTGGACAAGAGCCTTCACAAGCTGTTGAGGGAGAGACGTGGAGAACCTCTGTCACTTGGAGAAATCAGACCCATTACACAGCAGGTACGTGGATTTGATGATTCCATCACCAAACAATGTCTACTGATTTACAGAACATATCAAGCCAACATATAACCAACATCTGAACAACCAGATTCAATCTTTGTTTCTTCTTCTGGTCCTGCAGCTGCTCTCAGCTCTCTGCACTCTGAAGACTGCTGGCATCGTTCACAGAAACATCAACCCACATACTGTGATGTTGATGAAACAGGAAGACCAGCAGAACTTCAGAGTGAAACTTACTAGTTTCAACTCAGCCATCCCAGTTGGTGAAGTGAAGAGCAGCTCCGTCAAGCAGCTTGTTGGATACAGGTAGGTTGGAAGATCTGTCTTCCAGCATCATGTACTGCTGCTCTTCTTTGACTCATCTGATCTGATGTCACCAAAAATCATGAACATGTAAAACTGAGCAGGAAGTCACTGCAATCACTGACTGTTGTCTTCCTTCTTCAGGTGTCCTGATGTTCTTGTGGGTCTACCCATCTCTGAGGCAGTGGATATGTGGTCAGTGGGTGCTGTTCTGTCCACCTTGTTCCTCGGCAGCCCGCTGTTCCCTCAGAGGTGTCAGTATCACCTGGTATGTCCTCCACTGTTCTAGGATGTTGGAAGTCAAATAGATGCAGGAGTGCCTTTTATGCTGATGTAGCTGATATTCTCTGTTTAGATGAAGATTTTGGTGGAGACTCTGGCTAACCCAGAGAATGAGCTTCTGAGTGAAGGCCCCAACAACCAGCTCTACTTCAAGTCCACGGAGCACACATGGACACTGAAGGTATGGAAGCCTGTCCTGCACAGAGTTCTTTGACATTTAGCCAAAACCAATGAAGTTGTTTTTCTGCTTTTAACATATCAAATACATTCTCTTGTTGATTGTCTGAACATGGAAATGCTGATTTCTAACATGTGTGCTGTTTTGAACAACCATTAAATCTTTTTTTCCAAATGCAGCTGGATCCAGATGTGGACAGTTATGAGATCAAACTGTTCGCAAGCCTCCTAAAGAAGATGCTGCATCTGAATCCAGAGAGCCGAATTTCACCAAGTGAGGCTCTGCAACACCCGTTTCTGTTCTACAGCAAGGAGGACAACAGCTCTCAGTAAGTGACGGCTGGATGGAAGCTGGATGCTTTTTTTGATGGAATGTTCTACTAGTTGATGGATTAGTTGAATATTTTATTCATTTCTTTGTTGTGGTTCTTCTTTCAGTGACATGGTCTCAGCTCCCTCCGAGGCTGCGGCCTCCTCTTCGGGTGACACCGTTTCACCTCCTGATGAGGGTTCAGAGAGCTCTGAATCAGATGAAGCTGCTTTTTTGGCCGACGCTGCCACCTCCTCTACGGGTGACACCGTTTCAGCTCCTAGTGAGCCTTCAGAGAGCTCTACTTCAGATGCAGCTGCTGTCGTGGCCGACGCTGCCGCCTCCTCTTCGGGTGACACCTTTTCACCTCCTGATGAGCCTTCAGAGAGCTCTGCCATACTGGACACAGAGACAACTTGTGCAGAAGAACATCCAGCAGAGTCTCCAGAAGCAGATCTTAATGAGTCTGCGGTCTCCTCTGCTTCACCCATCACCATTCAGACTGACCTGAATGACGCTGTTTCAGCTGATCAAGGTCCAGCAGAAACTCCCACTACTGCTGAACTGAATGGTGAAGTGGTGGCTGAAGCTCCTGACACCAGAAAGGCTCCGAGGAGGCCTCTGAAAAGAGTCAGGAGATTTTTTGGCAGAGTCTTCAGATCTCTGTGCAGTTGTTGCTCTGTACAAGTTACGGAGTAACTCACTTTTATTGTTTATTATTTCATTTATTTCTTTAATTTTTTTCAGCTTATTGTTTTCTGTTTCTGTTTATTTCATGTTTATTTTTCCATTTAGTCTTTATTATTTCTTTTATTGTTAACCATTTTGTTTATTGTTTTCTGTTTCATTTCTTTGTCATTATTTCATTTCTTGTTTGTTATTTCATTTCTTGTTTTCTGTTTCATTTCTTTGTCATTATTTCATTTCTTGTTTGTTATTTCATTCATTTTTTACTATTTCATTTTCCTTTCATTTATTCATTTACTTCCTTGCAAAATAAACAGAAACAGCAGCTGAATGAAATGTCCTCAGTGGTCTGACTGTCAGCTGGAAAAGCAGTGAGACTTTCAGCTGGGATCACAGCTGTAGAAGGAGCAGCAGTGGTATGAACCACAGAAATGGCAGTGGAGTTGTAGTTTCAGCAGCAGTTTAAGAAAACAGATTGTATTTAGAATTTTGTTTAAAGAAGCTTGATTCATTCATCTTTGACACCAGGTTATGAATATCTTCAAATTAATGAGAGAAAAAGTCAAATATATTCTACTTAGTAACCTTTTATGGAATAAATAATGACTGAACTCTGTTTTTATAAGACATGGTTCCACTTATCAGCCTTCAGCCCTCAATAACTTGAAATCCTGAATCTAAGTTGAAGTTTAAAACTCAATAATGAAAGCAAATACATGAAACTTCGTATACCCTCACACAACCACACTGCTGTGCTTGTTTTGACTGACAGAAAACGACTTTATGTGAAACTTTGCATCATGAAATACTACAGACACTTTACAACTTTACAAACTATCAACAGACAAGTGCCTTGAAAATAAATCTTAGTAAAACAGAAAATAAATAACTGTTTAATAATTAAATCAGTTCAAACGACTAAATGAAAAAGAAAACCCATCTTCACATTGGTAGCCCTGGTAAAAAAGAAAATATTTTGTGTTGACTGGTTTTTTTTTGCAGAAATGTTAATTGCCTCATCACAATAATCTAAATATTACATCCACTCTTACTTGTTTTAATGACTACATAAATTATTCTGCTCATGATTTTCATTTCATCTCATGTTCAAGCACTTTACACAAGATGTTGAAGTGTAAACTAAGTAACAAATCAAAGCCAGAGTCTATGACTTGACTGTGTTCAGATCTTTAAAAAAAAAAAAAATCACCAACAGAAGTCAGCATTCGGATGGCAGAAGGATTTATTTATCAAGAAAAAATCCAGGAGTAATTCTTAGTAGCGATAACACCCCAAGAAGAACTGAAGATACTGAGCTGAGCTGAGCCTTGGTCATTATTCCACGCCTATAGGGCGTATGACAGGAGTGGCAGTTTTGACACCATTATGCTTTTCTAAATCTATTGGTCAGATCATGACATCAGGTTATCATATTTCACCCCTAGATCTCATTTTACAGAAAACATTAGGTTATCATTAGGTCATCTGTTCCAGAGAACATGCCAGGACATGTTTAGATTTTTTGCTCCACGTCTTACCCTTATTATTTTGTGATAGATTTCATGTATATTATTGTAGTAAATGTCAAAGGTTATATTATCTGAAGTTTACACCAATATGTTTTGAGTACATATGTTTTACTTCTGGTCTTTAGTCTAATAGCATTTGCCATAATTATATCATCTGTTATTGTAGCGCATTGTACCCAGAAATATTACACTACAATGTCTCCTCCTAATGTGACCTTAATGGAGTCCTAAACAAGTCCTAAAAGTAAAAAATAGAAACCAATTATAAAGAGAAGCCAATTATTTAAAAAAAATAAAACACCTTGGTCATTTATTTATTGAGGAAAATTACCCTTTATTACATATCCATGAGTGAAAAAGTATGTGAATCTTTGTGTTAGTATCAGGTGTATTATTAGTTCCTCTTGAGATTCAGGTTACAGATGAATGTCTTTACATTTTTCGTGACACTTTGCTGGGTGTGGGCTTTCAGCGATGTCGAGGGAGGATGAGGAGGCAGACACAGAGACACTCTGGAGACTCAGATGGCTTAGGTTGAGAGTAAGGTTTACTGATATCAGGAGAAGTGAGACAACAAAGCAGCACATTCACGTGAGCATTGCCAGCATCGATTCTGAGGACTCTCTTCGATGTTTGGTTACATATTGGGTTGGGAGAAACGTCAGATTTACATTACAACCTAACATGGGGACAACTCGTCTTCTCGGGCATGTCAGATGAGACAATATCTAATCTTGACCAGGTAAGGGAGTCCAGACATATTGTCTTTTTACAGCAGTTGTCTTTGAATCTATCTTCTTCTTAGCATATGTCTTTCTCATGGCCATATTAAAAGGAGAGAAGGCCTGAAGGTGCTCACAACCTGAGTTCAGGAGAAGTAAATTAGAACAGGGTTCGCTTGAAGTGCCTGATAGGATTCCGCCGGAAATTTCTACTGAAGATGTACCCAAAGTAAATTGAATGCTGCTCTTGAACTGTTTGGAGTACATGCATGGTTCTGGTCTCATTTGAAAGCTGACAACCTGAATCTTCACCCAGTGCAGTCAGAATTACCCTAAGTGCTACTGGCACAGCGTATTTTATGTTGGAACACACTGAATTAGGATGAATTTGTTTTCCGCCTAAATTATTTCCCTAATAAAACACCTGAAGATGAGTGTGGCAGCACTGTGAGAGCTTGAAAACACAATAGGACAACAGCCTGAGGTCTTACCTAGTTCAGGTCTAAATTTCATAGCAATACTACAAGAAATGAGTGTTTCACACGTTTTTGTAGGGCTATGCCCAGGCGTTGCCCATTTGGCACACCTTTGGCACACCCTGGCACAGCCTTGGCACAATGGTATATTTTTGTTTTTCAGTCCGTTTGGACATTATTTTCACTCCAAAAACTCAAAAATAACTCAAAAAAACACTCAAAAACAACTACAGTGGGGAGCACTAACACAGACACACAGACGCACGTGGAGCCCAGAGCAGCGCAGTAGAGGTGTCTGTCTTCACACTGCTCTGCTGAAAGCGCCTATGTCTTCTTTAGACCCCTTGCAGTGTTTACTAACACAAGATATGCGTGCGCAGACCCGGTGCAGGAGCTCCTCCAAATTCCACTTTAATTTTCTTGGTGAGCCTGTGTCTGACGACTGGGGTGTCTCGGAGTTCCCTGAACAAGAGCAGAAAGATAGCGTTTAGGAAATTGCACGTCTCGGCTTTGGCCGCATCAATGGGCTCGCTTTGAGAAGGCGGTGGCGGCTGTTGTTTGGGGCTGCTGCTGCTGACAGCCGCCTCCTGCTGCCTGCCGGACACGGCCTCTTGCTGTTTGGATGCAGCGGATGGTGTGCTGTCCTGTTGCTGCTGGCCTGGTTCGGCATGTTGGGTATTAAAGTAATCCTTCAATGCGTTATCAGGCACTACTTTGACATACTGCACTGTTCTGCTAATGGGCTCAGGGCTTCTCCGGTATATCAGCAGGAACTGTAATATCAACGTAACGACTGCTCCGGAGAACGCGGAAATCAGTATTAAGAAAACCAAACGTTTAGCCGCGGTAACAAAGCAAGTTCCACCTGGTTGCTCTCAAAGCTGCCTTATCATCTGCTTTACTTCGATTCTGACAGCCGACAGCACAACAAGAAGGGATATTTAGCGTAATATGTGCTTGCAATATCACGCCTTGGCTAGCTAAACAAGCTTTGTTTTGCACCGGGTCTGCGTGCGCAGCTGCCTAATTAAGTATTAACTAGCTTTCTCAGAGAGAATCATGCAGGGCTGTACACATGAACAACTCAGATTTTTTTATAATCTGGCACATGCAGAGGTCCAACCCCTAAACCATCATAGCTGCAATCAGAAATGTCATATCTCTTTTATATTTTCTTTTACAGACTTTAGAAGATTGGATGATTTTGAGCTGAGATCAGCAAAAAAAACTATGCTTTCTGGGGCAAAAATTGTACTTTTTCCAACTCCTAGAAAAGCTGTATGATGTATTTGCAAGCATGATATCTGGCAATATTGTGGAAATTTAGTCCCTCCCCGACTGAAAAAAGGTAAAGTTTGCTTGGATATACTACTTCATGGAATATTTGGCACCATGCCAAAAATATGATATCTCCCAATATTGCAAATCATGGAAAGTAGCAACAAATATGAGACAATATATTTCCGATGTGGTCACCTTTATTTCAAATTTCTCAGTTCAAACCACTAACAGTACTGATATTGTTCACAGAAAAAGGGTATTTACCCAAGGATTTTGGGACAGAGAAAATTTTTTTGATTTTCTAAATTTAATATTTTCATGGCACATACGTTTGAAAACTTGAGTTTTGAAGTCAATGATATTCCAATGAAACAGCCTAATTTGAATGAATTCCAATGAAAATCTTACATTTATCAAATTTTGTCAATATCTATATATTTATGTAGAAGTTATTATATATTATATATCATATATCATTATATATCCACATGTATACATACATATGCCATCTACGTCATGGTAGTCCTGTACTATAGCAGCATGAACAAAGAAATTGAGAAGAAAGATACTGCATGTTCTGTAATCACAAATTGTACATGACAACATGGTTATGTTTTCCATATCCAAGGAAGATGAATTCAGTGCAAAACATATATATGTATATATCAAGTAGTGAGAGTTAGACATCCACTAACAAACATTCAGGACATAGCTAGGCTTCACTGTAAGGCCCTTCAGAAGAGAGTTTCTCAGTTCTTCACGTTCAACAGCCCTGGCATCAGAGTCATCATTTTCAGCTGTGGTGCTTGAATCTGGAGCAGACTGTGTACGATGAGCTGCAGCCAACCGAGAAAAGTAGCTGGCTACTTGGGATGCAGACAGCCAATCATCTGACTTGAAGCGCTTTGCACCTGTAGCCGTTCTTGCTGACTTCAAGTCTCTCGCAACATCCGCTGGATCTGACATCCTTCCAGTGCGGCGTCCAGTCTCAAACAGTTCCTGCAGGTAGGCTTTTACCTCCTGGCTGTAGTGGCTGGCCTTGACGGTGCCTTTCAGTGCCCATCCCTGGGGAAGAGGAACAGCTCCTGTGAGGGAGTCATCCGTGGTTGAAGACCTGGCTGCTTTGATGGCGCTGGTCACACTCTCCAACCTTCAAAAATACGGTCCATCTTCTGATCTTCACCAAAAAAAAAACGATTAGGAGTTGTCTGCAAGTTTGTTGACAGTTGACAGCTGATCTTGAGGTCTGTCTGCAGCTGAAGGAACAGGGCTGCACCAAAATAGCAAACAATATTTTTTTCCCCCATGCTTATTTACTGCTATCAAGGTAGTATATATTTTTACGATTAAAGAGTTTATCACAATTTTCTGCCCAAGCATAGCAGATATTTCGCACCATATATTATGAATTATGACTTGCAGCCAAGAGTACCTGGCTGCAGACCTCCAACCTCCACAGGTGACAGGAAACACATCACCTCCATGGGAGACAGGAAACACGTCACCTCCATGGGAGACAGGAAACACGTCACCTCCATGGGAGACAGGAAATACGTCACCTCCATGGGAGACAGGAAACACATCACCTCCATGGGAGACAGGAAATACGTCACCTCCATGGGAGACAGGAAACACATCACCTCCATGGGAGACAGGAAATACGTCACCTCCATGGGAGACAGGAAGTTGCTCGTATTTTATGTTTGGTTCGAAAAACGTGTAATTTTAAAAATAAATAAATGTATTTATATAGCCTTCAGTTTTCTGTCTTGTGCTCGCTCTCTCCTTGCAGCTGTCGCCTCTGGTGAGAAATGGCAACACTACGCGCATCCAAATCTGTATGAAAAAAATATCAATTTTTGGTATATTTTACGCCATATCCTTGGGTAAAATTAGCAGAAGGCAACTTCAAACTGTCTTAGCGGTAAGTTCAGCTTAGTTTTAAGAAATAGGAAGCGTCCCCATGAGAGATTTTGATTGTCAAAGTGAAAGGATTTTCCCTATTATTTCAATGTTGAACAGCCTGAACTGACTTCAGAAGACTCAATTTTCAAAGTCACAAAAGTTAAAGAATAACCAAAACACAACACTCTTTTTTGCATAGAATCTATTTTTTTTGGTCAACTGAACATTTGGGGAAGTTTAGAACAAAATTGATGATGATCATGTGAACAATTTTCTGGATTCTGCATGATTCTCTCTGAGACAGCTAGTTAAGTATTAAGCATTTTTTTTAGCTATAAAATTAAATGTTCGCTCACATCCTGTGCGTCTCCTGGGGGCTAAGCCCCCCTGTCCTTAAAACCTAGTGACACCTCTACTCTATATTATAGAAGAGCTCACCGAAAAACGTCGCCATCACTGCAGAATAAAGTCAATTTTCATGTAAATATCACATACAGACAATAAAAGGATATGTGCTGGCGAAATAAAACAAACAAACAAAAAAAAAAACACGTATTTTTATGAACGGTGAGAGGAAACGATGGAATCCAGAAATAAAATTAGAGACCACAGTCACATACGTACCGATACTATAAGGTTGGATGCAGATCATTAATGTCATTATCAGTAAAACATTTACACTAATTGGTCTCACAATATGCTACAATCATTTGATTCGTAACAGTGCTACATACCCGAAGTAAAAAACGTATGTTATAAATGATACTTGTATATAAGTGTGATCAATCATAGTACCTTCTGAAAATATTTCTTCAGCTATTGGGATTTCTCGTGTACATTTCCATTTGATCAGTATAGCTGAAAATGTCCCCAAACCCTAAAATGAAAACAAATAAAAAATTAATTTCTGTAGTTTGTTCAACATGATAGTTTCTCTGTTGTTACTGAATTTTTAAAGAATGAAAGAAAGCTAAATGATAGCATGTTCATGAATAAGATTATTTTCCTTGTTTTGAAAGAATACAGACATTTTCGAGAATTTTACATGTAATGAAGAACAAATAAATTGATGAAACATTTTTATTACACAATATAAACTAGTAAAATGATAACATGGTTAATCATTTGCAACCTGATAAATCAAAGGTGAAATAAAACACCTTGTATTGCTGACAGTAACATTTCAGAACAGAATGTGATTTTCCACTCTGACATGGCCATTACTATTTTAGTAATTAATTGGTTTGACTATTTTTATTTATGTATTATGATTAAAAAGTTGAAGTTCTATGATTCCAGCTCCTTAAATGTGAGTATTTTCTGGTTTCTTTCATTCAGGGTTGTGGAGAAAACAAGACATTCCAAGATGGTAACGTGGCGAACATTTTTCAGCATCAGTTTGTAGACCAACAATCATTTAATCAAGAAAACAATCTTCAGTAAATCGACAATTGATCTATTAGATGCAGTTACACAGAACTTTATTTAGAATGTAGAGCTATTCAATGAAGGGTTTGTGCTATTTAAAGCAATATACTGCTGACCCTGATAACGTGATGCAAAAATAAAAGCTCCATTTCAATGCAGGGTTTTTGCTTCAGCGTTCAGAACGTCTGAATGTTGCTAGAGCAGCAGCGTTTACATTTACAGCAGTATGATCATTAGAACTGCAACCCCACTTACTTTCATCCTCTTTATGCAACTTGCTGCGAGCAAGAATTCTACTCTACAGCTTCCCGAGTGAATATTCTGTACATAACCTACATATTCTCAAAGGACAAGCCAAGAGAAAAACAGGTGATGAGCCTTACATACATTGTCTCCAAAGAAGGTCTAAAGGTTTCTCATTTGAAGCTTTATTTCTTGTAAATAAAACACCATGATCTCTCTTAAGGCTGCAAGTAATTCACGTTTTCTTACAAACCAACAACAAAATAAACAAAAAACAAGTAAGACAAAGAGTAATGCTACAAAATCATTGCTTTTTGTAGAATTTGTATAAAAATCAAAATGAAAAACAAAGATCTATGATCAACACATTCCCGCTAAGTAGTCGCAGATTTAAACAAATCAAAAGCGTTGCCATAGATATCAGAACATTTGAAAAAAAATGAAACAGGCACTACGATGCAATCACAATATACACAAATTCTACCACAAACCAATGCATGTTTTCCAGCTGGTACACAAACATAACTGGTACCACTGGTTAAGGCAGTCCGACAGCAGACTTTAACGCTGTCAGCCAAGTACGGAATTACAAATTAAAATCACCTGTAATATTCATATCAATACAATTACATTTATTCAGGAAATGCAAGTACTACATACGTCAGATTTATTGTGGTTGACTTTTAAATCATACATACAACACAATTTGGATGCTTGAAAGTTTAAGCACGGCTATGTGTGTAAGCATTGCCAACAAGACCCACAATGGCCAAAACAATCATGCGATAATTGCTGAGCCACACCGATGGAAAGACCGTGAAGGCCGTATTGCGCATCTCCAAAGTTGCGCAATTAAAGTGGGGTTTTTAGGATCAGCTGTTAGGTTTGCTTCCAAATGAAAACCGGCTGAAGTGAAGAACTCAGCGGAAGAAACAGTAAACAAAGAAGTACTTCATGAAAGTTTGATTATGATTGATGATAACGCTTTAGCCCTTTATAAATCAAGGTAGAAACCCGAAAACACAAGCAGTCTTTCTCCAAATATTTGGTTTATGATGTTGTGACTAATCCATCCCCTCAGCGGTGGATTCTCTGACAGGTAATGAGATATTCTGGGAAAGCTTGCGTGTCGTTGAAGATCACGAACATCGACGGCTTAGTAATGTTGTCGGTGACGCTGTCGTATCTCAGGGGAACGTCACTGGACTCCTTCAGCGGGGCCGTCTTCATTGAATGGCAGCCTTTGGTGAAGTCTCCTGTCAGAACCTTGGACACGAAAATATACTTGTATCCGTCTGCGTTTGGGGGTGAATACTGATCCTGGACGGACAGAGCGGAGTTGACGGCAAAATACACGCCTTGGCCGTAGACGGTGGCTGTGTGGCAAAAGCAGAACATGAGGAAGAGATGGCAGAAAATGAGACAGACTGACAGTAAGTGAAAGCGGCATTAAAAACACACCATTCTTTCCACAGAAGCTTCTGTTGAATCCATGAATGCAGATCTCCTTCACGCTCGTGTCACTTGTGCCATGGTAGAGAGTCCGTTCGATGTCCGGGTACGTGGCCCGCTGCAGCACGCTGGCCTTCTTCAACTTGTACTGGTTGTACAGCAGTCGGTTCATGAGCTTCTCCACCTGGGAAAAAGACTCATCGTTACTACGGAACACACCACAACAGTTTGATGCAGGACACAATGTCATTTTTTCTCACCTGTATGATTCTGATTTTGCTGTGGTATTCCTGTATGGTCTCATAGAACCTCTTCACCACATTCTGAAATTCATCAGATTCCTCGTCGACCTTTGTTGCTTCGGGCATGTTGGACAGCAGAGAGTATTCCTCTTCTGTTAACAAACGATTCAGTATCAGCTCATTTTTTCTTTTATCAACATGGATACGGAGCACTAAAACTGGCCATCAAAAACTATCCCACAGTTCAAAATATGCTTAAATATATCTATTAATAAAAGTTATTTAGATTAGTGAACTGGAGAATTTATATATAAATGCCAATACATTTCCTATTAGCTCTTCCTCACTTATATAGTGAATATAATAATTATATAATAATTTATTTTTCACTGGCTTGAGAGGGACCGTAGGCTGCATAAAACTACTCTGTCTGTGGCTGTGACCTTTGAAGTAAAGAAATGTGGGGGAACCTGTACTCTTGAACTCACTGAATGGAGTCAGAAAAAGAAAGCACAACAGATGTGATTTGTGACCTTTGAGCTGTTCACAGAGAAATGAAAGAACATTCTGCCTAAATGAAAAGCTTATGTAGTTCAGGTAAAGGTTTGTGGAAGTGGTCAGCAAGCTCATTTTGAATGTAGGTGAACTCAAACAGGAGGGTTCAGCTTTCTTTTGTTGAATACTGTATGTTATTCACCCTATCTGCAGCGTTCTGACAACAGGCCAAACCTGAGTTGTGTTTAGATTTTTCAGGCGACACTCATGTAACAACAAAAGCACTGAGATACGTGCATGAAAAATGTTTGGTGATATATTTTTCCTGCCCCCTAATTCCCCCTAAATATTATATTATCATCGTGAAGAGCTTGGGGGCTGTAATGCACACATTCAGACCCTATAAAGCGCTCCTGTAAATCTCTTTATCTGTACTCTTTCCTGGCCCACGGTTCAGATCAAAATTGGTGATGTATTGACAAGGGTGTCACGGAATAAATTTAAGCCACGCATGAAGGGTACGAAGTATGAAATATGAAGTTTATCTGTACCTGACAGCATCTAGCTGCTCATGGTTGTGGTTATTTATAACACAATTGTAGAGTTGTTTGTTTGGGGACCCTCATGGACAGAAGGAACCATGATCAAACAGCCAACCCTGCAATTAGTGAACAACTCTCTCTGCTACCTTATCTGAAAACATACAGATGACCAACCTTTTCGGCCTGATGGCAAATGAAAGTTAACAATATGCTAAACTACAACAGCCAGTGCATGTTAAGCTGATCATCCACAGTACTGCATACTGCTGTAGAATCTATGAGCAGTATACATCATAGTAAATGTAGCTAAAGGCTTCTAAGCTAAAGCTATTTAAAAGATTGTAGCATTTTAGCATTACATGGCCAGCGAAAATACAATGTTCATTTGCATTTATGATTGGTCTCTTTATCTTTTTACAACAATTTACCAGTTCTGTGCCCTTAATGCCAAGCACTAGAACACCATAAATCTTACTTTACCTGGCAATTCTTCATTCAGTTCATCCAATTCAAGCATCTTCCTGGAGATTTTTACCGATTTCCCAGAAGCTATGTTGTATTCTTCCATCTTTTCAAAGTTGATAATGTGGGGCTGATTGTCGAGTAATATGTCCACCTTCTCCAGCTTCATCCTAAAAGCATTCTCAATGAATACTATAGCCTCGGCACAATAAGGAATGGTGTCTGAGGACGCTGGATTGTGCTGCACCCACTGGACAGTCTTCAGGATTTCATGATCAGAGATGGAATTGGAGATTTTCTCCATCAGCAGCTTCATGTCGCACATGGCTCCATACACAAAGATCTTAAATCCAGAAATGGTAACTATGCTACCCTGAATCTGAACCTGGACCGCATGCTTCCTCTCGATCACCTCCAGACACTTCTTGTGGTACGTGGACAGGTTCCTTAAGGTCCTGTGCTCCACTTTCTCCTCTGCCTGTCTCTGGCTGACCTTCTTTCCAAAAGCTATGTCCACCCGAATTAAGTCACAACTATAACCAGCAAACACCTCTATCTGGACGGTGTTGGCTGCCTGGACTGCTTTCCGAAAGGCAGTGTGCATACTGCTATGCTGCAGCTGGTTCACCTGAGGGCTCTTCTCAGTTTCACTAGATGATCTTGTATTTTGGATCATTTTCTTGGACAACTCCAACGCTTTTTTCAGCTCTTCCTCTTCATTCTCCTGGGACCAATGGCTTGATTCCATAGAGTACTGGATGGCTAAAGACAGTTGAGCCTCTTCTTCCAGATTGCTAGAAAGGCCTGCAGTACCATCACTAGGCTGAGGTCTTGTAGCATTCAATTCAGAAGCACTGACAGCAGTCACAGCAGAGGCCTGGTCAGTTAGTCCCTCTGTGCTGTATAGGTCAACATTGTCCATGTCTTCGACCTGGTCTGACGCGGACACACCCTCCTCCATTCCTTCATCAATAGCTGAGACGATTCTCTTTGCCTCCTCCAACAGACCTACAAAGAAGAAAACGCATTGTTTGAAGCTGCACAGAGAGCCGATAAATTAGTGAGGAAAGAAGACATTACCTTTGTCTGCAGTTCCATCATGATCAGTTTGCACGGAATCTGTTTTTAACTGTTGTGCAGAGCCATTCATCGACACTCTCGGGAAGTTGTGGTGGGACATCATCTTCCATCCAGTTACTAAAAAGTCCTGGAGTCAAAAAGACAACGATTTTGTGAACATCAAAGGCTTCTGCTGCAGTTTTTATGTTGAACAGCAGTTTTTAACGTAATGGTAAAACAGCTACAACTGTAATATAGGTACTTCTAACATTAATGGATGATATCGTTTTGGTAAATCAACGTCGATAACTACAAATTGAGAATTTGGCACCTCACAATTACCAATCTTTCTTCAGTAAGTTTTAGAACTTATTTTTTTACTTTGCTGTTAGTAAGTCAGAGAAAAGAAAGTGGCAAAATCATCAGTTTAGTCATTTTTTTTCTTCTAATTTTAAAGCTGAAACGCACTGCTTGCTTTAATTTTGAAGTGACTTATGTATACCTTACATATGTCTTAAAGGGCATTTTTTGGTTTATTTTAAAGTTGAGATAAAAATGGGGCAGTAGTGGCACAATGGTTAAGTATACTGATCAGAAAGTCAGTGGTTTAAACCTTTCCTGCTCTAGGGGCGCTGTACTACAGCTGACCCTGCACTCTGACCCCAATTGGGATAAGCAACATTTCACAGTGCTGTAATGTACTTGTGACAAATAAAGGCGAATTATAATTATTACTGTAAACAGATTAGCAAAGCAAAAGCTGGTTTTGAATGTCTCGTCAAACTATGATACGGCTGGATAGAGTGAAAACGTATGCAAACAAGAAAAGCCCTCAGAGAGCGCAGTACTCCAAGGCTGCTCAGTTGTATGATTTCCAGTGGATGAAATCTTAAAAAAAATTTGTGGGCCACAGCAGTCAAATTTGTAGTCGGATTGTCAGCAGGCAGCTGACAGTGTTCACCTGTAGTCATAGTTACAGTGACGCCATGCCGCTATCTTGCAATGATACAGAAATCTTTAACAAATCTGTGGATCCAGACTACAGGCCACATCACTGCCAAAATCTAATCACTAGTTTGAGTAATGTTGCGAATGGACAGACGGACGCCAATCATCTCAGCTGTGTTCCTTGGTGGAGTAAAAATCACACTACGAAACATAAGGTGTTGGTTTTGTTTTTCGTATTAAAAACATGCTGATCAGAAACATTCTAGATGATTTCCAACATGATGTTGCATTCATGACAACAAGGATGCTTCTCAACAATTCTCACTCCTTGCACTATAAATGATTTCTCACAGAAATTTGGTATCATTTTGATGATGACAAAACCAATCACATTTCAGTTTTGAATCTCATAACATATAGACATGAACTGAAAGCACAGACTAAAATGTCATAAAGAGAATTAAACAAACTGTGAATGCTTTGGAAAATGACCACGTCAATGACTGTTTAAAACAGAAAAAGGTACTAGTGTGTTTTATTAAACTGTGCATGATGTTTGTAGCATTTAGGAACATATGCAGTTTTTCATGATTTATGTGTTCCTACTGACTGACAAGAAAGCAATCACTCTAAAATGAAAACACACCGAAGCTAGAAAAAGAAAAAAAAAAAAAACTTAGCAGGCAAGACTTCTTCAGAAAAAAAGTGAACAAAAGAGCTCTAGTGTCATGTGTATGCTGGTAAACTCAGCCCCAGGCTAGACTGTATGAGGCCTGCAGGTAGATAACCAGTCAAGATGAATGACAGCTGGTATGACTAGCCAGCTGAGAGGGAATGTGGAAGAATGAAGAACCACATTGCACTTTTATAAGCGCACAAGTACACAGATCATAAAAAAAAAAAAGCTTTGTTTCATCATTACGCTACCTCGTAGGACAGGGGCTGCCAAAGGACATGCTTTGTGCTGATGTAGACCTGAAACTTAGTCTCCATCTCTTTCAGAATGCTTTTGCACTCCTCGTCATCTAAAAAGCGGGCCACTCCTGGAGCGTTTACTGTGATGGTTCTGGTGCAGATAGAGGAGACCACACCTTGCAGCACCTCCTCTGCCATTTGGCAAGCAACGGCGTGGCCATGAATCTATCAGGTACAATGACAAATAAGTTAATGACACGGTCTTATGGGATTAAACATTAGATAAATCCCTATCAGAAATGAGCAAAATAAATTGACTTTTATACCACTGGAATCATAAATCTCAGTTTTAACCTGACGTACCACATACCTTTAAACCACACACATCTTCACCCTCTAGTGGAAAAATAGACACTTGATCCATGTCAGCCAACAGCTGATGACAGTGGTTCTGAATGTACTTCAGCATGCCTGGCTCCATAGAGATGACCGTCTCCCTTTCAATGGGCGTCGTCAGAAACTCCAGGATTGCAGTCTGCTTCTCATTCTCCATCCCTTTCAGAGTCAAAGCATCAATATTCTGTCCTCGTTCTGACACCTTTGCAGAACAGAAATCCAGCGCCTCCAGGAACTCAGACCACTCTCTGCAATACAGCATGCACTCGTATTCTATGTCCACAGGTATGCTGAAGTGACACACTTGTGATTTTAAAAGGCTACATGCCTGGTCGGCTGAGTTTTGCGATATAGATATAACCGTAACTTTACAGTTCGTTACGGTGTACACAGTAGGTGAACCGGTTTGATTCAAGGTTTCTAGGAGCTGCTTTTTTACGTCTTTTCTCGCAAGGAACTGAGCAACTTCTGGCTCTAGGGTGATATGAGTCTTTGTTATGTTCCCAAAAAATTCCAAAATGGTTTGTTTCAGCTGCTGCACCTGTAGTCTGTCATGTCCTGCAATGTGCACACCGTCATCTTTAACTTGAATGGTAAAATTTGGGGTGGCCTTCTTTAAATCCTCCTGAAAGGCGCTGCGTTGAAACAAGGCAAGTTTTACTGGGTCTGTAATAGCAATATGGCTAGATAGTGGATCTGCATTTTGATCCTCCATGAGTTCGTCTGCCATCTCTTTTGCTGTTTCAAGTGCAACAAGTGGCTCCATGTTTGTCTGACAGGAGGAGTGACTGCTGGAACTGGCAACAACAGGAGGACTGGTCTGCATCTGAACATCATTCATATCCTCAGAAGTCCCCACAGTGATATCTTGGCTGTCAGCATCAGAGTTTTGTGATGTTGAATTTTTTTGAAGAAAGTCAAAGAAGGGCTTCACTACTAGGTCAGCACCTTCTAGCTTGTGTGCACGATCCAGGACAGGGCTCACAGCTGTTAAAAGAGATCCAGACATGTTGTTTATTAACAAGACTGTAAAAGAACAACAAGACTTTTAAAGTTTGTGCTGCACAAAACTTACATTCATAGGTAGCAAAGGACACCTTTGCGGTACCCTCTGATAGCATGGTGACCTCCCTCACTTTCTGATTCCCACCTCGTTCACTCTGAAAGTACAAAGTGAGTAGGTCTGGAGTGGTGTCAGGGTGCAGGTTCTCCACCAACACCGAGTCAGTTTCCTCAATCTGTTCAAGAGATACCTTGGCTCTGTCAAGCATCTTCTTGGAGATATTTGTGCTCAGAGTTTGGAAATCTGTAGAACAAAACAAAATAAAATAAAAGGAAAAACACCATGAACAAAGTGACAACTTGAAGAGGCAAGAAGCTCTGTGAAGCTACACTGACCAGAACTGACCATCTAAATACTATGTAATGTTCTGTTAGGAAACATTAAGTCAAGGCACTCATGTGGATGTGACTTTGACACGTACCGTCCACTTAAAATTTTGTTCACACCAAGCACACCACCCCACTACGGCACAGAGTTCCCCCAGCAGGAAAATGTCTTCTGCTGTGTCACCAAAACTTGTTCTGAGAGTCACGCTGGGGGAGCTCTATGCTGTTGGGGAGTGCTCCCCAGCGCGGCAATGTCAGCCTGTATCACCAAAACGTGTTAGGAAAGTAAGGAAAGGAACACAACAGAGTGCCCAATGTGTTGACCTTCAAACTCCCCATATCTGATAGAGCGTCTACAGAATAAGTCCAATCAATTGTGGCCTCTCCGTGTAAACAACATGACCCAAAGGAAACGCTACAGACATCCTGGTGTCAGACACCACAGGATACCCACAGAGGTCCATGTCTCACCAGGTTAGAGCTGTTTTTGTGGAACAAGGGAGACCTACTCAGTATGTACCAATGTGTTTTAAAGTTGTGGCTGATTAGTGTATATTTAGGCCCAGTGTCGCTTTGAGCTAAATGCTAAAGTTAGCCTGGCAACATTCCCACACTGACAGTATTAATATGCTGACATTTAGCAGGTATACTGTTCACTGTGCTACCTGTTAATTACTTTATAACCACAATGTGAAGCTGCAGTTGATAGTAACGACACGGATAATAACTGGATTTAACAATGATGGTGGGAAATTAAAAGTTCACGAAAGCTACAGCTGTTAATCTTGAAGTGGACGTGCAGTATGTGTGTACAAAAATCCTAAGAATAACTGGATTGTAAGAGACGAACAGTGACCAAAATTATTTGTACACATTATCAAGGGACTGACCGAACAAAATTTTGCACCAATCCATCAGTGAACGTTAAAATATTCATTAACTGGCCTGCTGTGGCAACAAAGGAAAACCTCTTAGGATCAGATTTATCGGAGATGATCATTCTCCTATGACCACCAAATTCCTACAACTTCAAAACAGTAAGTTTTAGTTTGGCCCAAAGTGGTGGAAAACTGACAGACCAACAGTAACACCCCAGGACTCAATCTAAGCATTGCTAAAAAAAAAACATGTCATTTTTTTACAAATCTAAAATATATGCATTTAGCAGACCTTTTGAGAGAGGTTGGCTGAGATGAATGAGGATTAAATCTCTCTCCGGTGAGGGATACAGCATGTAGTCATTCTCATTCAGCCCCATCATGTTCTCCACATACAGCTCTATCATCTCTGTGATGGTGCTGGGGTTGATCCCACGCAGCAGCAGTCTGCATCGGTCCTTTGTGGCAGGCTTTCGCACGCTCAGCTCGACGTTATGCAGAACATGGTGGCCTTTAGACAGCACTCGGGCTGCAGCTGTTGAAATGATCGGAGCAGAAACAGAAGAATTAGCATAAAGTATACAAATGACAAATGAATGCACAATCTGCATTCATCATCTGGAGTTAGAATTTGCTTTTGAGCACAGCAATGATTTCTTTCTACTTCTTTTGGATCTAAAAAAAAAAGAGGTGTTTATGAGCATGAAAATCAAGACGGGATCTCACTTCATTGTAGGGAGAATTTTTTTTTTTACTGAATAGCTCAGCAGAGGCTGTCTACAGCTATGTTTGAATAAGATATTAAACATATTCTAAGTTTAATGAGTGCAGACTACTTGTGTAATTTTCAGATTTGCTGTTAGTCACAGCTACGTGTGTGTATGTGAGTGTTTTTAAGTTAACTGGATCAGGAACAGGAAAGTCCAAAGGCTAACAAATCACAGGTGTATACGACCGTATGTCCAAAATGTATCAGACACGTATACTTATGCGACTTGCCTTCTGCCTCTTCAAACACCAGCACAGCATGGTTGCCATTCTTCTCCACAGATATAAGTGGACCTCCCCCTGAGCGCCGCTTATTCTCAAAGTACAGACTCAGCAGCTCCTCATCTACGTCCTCAGGCAGTTGCAGCACCTCCACCGTCCTCTCCTCTGGGCTTTCAACAGGCATCCTAAGAAATACAGAAGCATACATACCATTTTGAAACTTTTAAATCATTTGATTACAGCGTTCTGACTAGTGTGAAAGCTGTAGCATAAGATACCAGGGCATGCCACTCTTTAAAGGGTCAAAGCATGTAACTGCTTAAAGGTCTGGACAGTGATGCAATATTATCATTTACAGCAAATTATTTGAAATAATAAGCGCTAAATATTTGCTTATTCCAGCTTTTTCAAGTATAAGGATTTACTTTTTCTGCTTAATATCACAGGAAATTAAAAATCTTTGGCTTTAGAAACAGCTTTTATACATCAGTTACTCAGTTAATCATATAGGTCAAAACTACAGAATTTTCCAGAGCGTAAATAATTCAGCACAGAGAAGTACATGTACAGTTTTGCCCAAAGTTATTCATATTCATCTAATTTACAGATGTAAAAGGAATTTTTATTTCACCAGTCGGAAATGGCATTCATGTGACGAAAAATGTTAAAAAATTGTGTTACAGGCATTATCGATTAACTGTTTTGATAATGTTACTTAATCAGATCCTTTAAAATGACAGTCAGTTTTGGAGACGACAACTTCGCTACCAATCCAATTGGTTTGATCATTTCTACCATGTTTGAAAGTGATATAATACGTTATGTTTATGTACACAAAAGTGTACAGTTTCGGACATTATTCTGTGTTTGGATGAGACCAAAATGGAGCTGTTTAAACACAGGGATGAGGCCGATATCTGGCGAAGTAAAGGAGAAGCATTTAACCCCAAGGAGACCACCCTCACAGTAGTGATGCTTTATGGGAGTTTTTCAGTCAATGGGCCAGGCTAACTAGTCAAAGTGAACTGCTTCATGAGAAAAGAGAATGACTTTAACATCCTGGATAAAAAACATAAGATAGTAGAAAAACTTGGCCTTTTGCAGAATTGGATCTTCTGACGAGAAGCTGAAGGGAAACTTACAGCCAAAGTGGTAAAGAAATGGTTAATAGAAAACAATATGACCATTTTGGAGCAGCCCAAGCAAAGTCCAGACCTGAATCTCACTGAGAATCACGGGAGGGAACAAAAGACCAGAGTGACGGCAAGGAAGCCCTCTGAATTCAAAGACCTGGAGCTCCCAGTGGAGACATGCAAGAAAGATTGGTAGCAATGTTAAGAACAATTTGATTACTGGGCTGGCACATAAAGGCTTTGCCACTGCTTAGGGATAGTTTTGGACTTGTCATTTTTAGTAAAAGCAAAACAGAAATACTTTTATACAATGTATTTTAACATATCTAACACAATGACGTACCAAATTTTGTCACTTGTTTCAGTAATTTCCAATCAGAGAAAAAAAACGTCATTTCAAAATTCCCTAAAAATAAAAATTTGTCATGGGTATGAATACTTTTGGACTTACCTATAACATTTGACATTGTTCATTCAGTTTTTCATATCTCTATAAATGATACTTTACGTACCAAAAGTTGTGACAGCATGAGATGTGCAATACTTATCAGACCTTTGTAATTTAGAAACTTACTGTACCAATAAATAAAGTGTACAATAATGAACAGCTGAATATATCAAGAACACGATAATGCTCTGATCATTACTGCAATATCAATTTTGGATTTGTGGCTCGGCGGTTAGCATTGTTGGCTTGCAGCTGTATAATCCTCGGTTCACAGCCCGGCCTGGGCTCCTTCTGCTTTGCATGTTTTCTCTGGACATGCGTGAGTTTCTCCAGGTTCTCCGGCTTCCTCCTAGCCTAGCCGCGCTAGACCCATGCTCTGAAGACGCAAGGGTCTAGGCACGCTCGACAGGGAGGGAGGCGGGCTAAAAGGTTGTCTATCAAATCACTCTGCAGCAATTGGGTAGGTATACAACCAATCAGCGCAACGAATAGGCTCCTAGAGCGCCGGAAATCAGAGGATGCGGTAGTTCGGTGAAGCCTTATTTATACAGTCAATGGGTGAAGCTCAAGTGTATTACAGACATGTTAACAGAAAGATTATTCAGAGTCGGTGCTAATAGAGCTCAACGACTGTTGTCGTTTTTGTTGTCGACCCTGGCAGAGAATTAAATTCGTTGCCGTGGGTTGTCTAGCGCGGCTAGGCTAGTTGTTTCCGGTTGTTTCTGTCAGAATCGTCGCGCCTCTGTCGTCACTTAGTTACGCCCGCCTTCTGACTCTACACTTCATGGTGATTCGTCCGGCCAGTTTTAGGAGAATCCAACCTCGAGCCTTATGGAGGGTAACTAGACCCACCCTGGCAGAGAATTAAATTCGTTTCCATGGGCTGTCTAGCGTGGCTAGGCTAACTTCCTCCCACAGTCCAAAAACATGCAGAGGTTAATTGGTTATTGTAAATTATTCGTAGGTGTGAATGTGAGTGTGCTTGTTTGTCTCTTTGTGTAGTCCTGTGATAGACTGGTGACCTGTCCAAAGTGTGCCCTACATTCACCCTAAGTCAGCTGATGAGGATTAAGCGATGTATAGATAATGGATGGAAGATTTTTTTTTCTTCAAAATTTGAATATCAACAGGAGTACAAAGCATTCCTGCATTGTAAGTGCTAGTATAGTAAGTTGCTATTCTAACATGAGTTCTGTGTCAGTAAACATTACAAATTAGAATAGCTTTAATTTCATCTACATTGTGTGTGTTTAATGATAATTAAAAGCATTCTAGAGTAGCACTCTGGTAAATTCCTAACCATGCGGACAAGTTGACACTCCTTTGTAACAGAAGTAAAACTATGTCTCAGGCTGTCGTTTCCACTGATAACTTAGATTAAATATTCTTTTCAAGTAAATGTAATACTAGTAATAAGTCTACTGAAGAAGAGTTTAGGCATAAAGAACTTTAAACTAATCTCTGAGATGAGTTTAAATAGGGTAATTCCAGCATTTGTTCAGGTATAATAAGGAAGAGTTTGGGAATGAGCCTGTTTCTGGCCTACACAACACCGCAGCTTCCTGCTACCTTACAGGCCTTTATATCACTACAGGGGTTAGGACTACAGAATCACGCTGCGGTTGAAACTTACCACAGATGACATATTAGCAGCAGTGTCACAAACACTGACACGGCAGCCTTTTTATTTACTGCGTAGTTTACCTAAAGTTCAACAACAACACGAGTCAGCGCTGTCATTCTGCCAACCAGAAAGTGAAACCAGCCGCTGCAGTGGCCATGTTTACACCAACAAGAAATGGTCTACGACAAGAAAACGCTTTATTTCAGCGATGGAACAAGATATTTACAGTTTCATAACGAACTTAGACGCTTTTTGAAGCTCTGCTTACCTGAGCTACCGCGTCTACATCTGCTTAGAAGCTCTCCGGCGGATTGAAGTCTCCACTTCCTTGTTGTGCTGCTTGTTGGACGTCAGGTGGCGTCAGCAGCTGCAACGTTAAAGGGCCAAAGTCTCTTTATGGAGTTTGGAGTTTTCATAGCGGAGCTCAAACTGCAACAGCAGCTCTGTTCAAGACACGAAGAAGACAACACTAACAAAATTCTGTTTTCACTGAATATGGTTTCATTTGAACTTTAATAATGAACGTCAATGAACGAACTTAATGGATTTAAATGAACTGTCCAAAGTTTGTTCTTGTAGGACTGGTGCATCTTTCTGTTGGAAATAAAGACTACAAAAAGTGTCATCATGGGAACTGTAGTTTCCGCTCAAACAGTATCACTTACAGCCATGGCCATAAGTTTGGACACAGCATGACTTACTATGTCTGTTTTGATGTCTATGACAGAACATAACTAATATTTTTTGACAGCACCAGTTTAATTAGTCAACAAATCAACAAGGGATATAATATTATCAATAAATTCCAACAATTGGAACAACATTGTTCCCAAAACATAATATTAGAAGAAAATAACAAAAAAATGCAGTACTTTCACAACCGAATTTGGTAAGAATAACAAAATGACACCAAACTCTTTTGATGTTTTTTTAAATATGAAACTTAATATAGTTCTCAGGAGTTGTGTACTGTACTGTAAGTGACAATTTGTGGTATTTTCTAAGATTCACAAGCGTCATGGTACTTGTGTCCAAACTTATGGCCATGGCTGTAGAATATTATATTATATTGAATTATCACAATTTAATTGACATAAAAACTTATCTGTTTAGGAAATATAAACCTGCTTTTATGTGAGATTGCTTCTTTTATTTATTGTCTTTTACTATTTTTTCCATGTCACCCTTGCTTTCACTGTTTTACTAATGTCAGTGTTCATTAATTCAAAATTTTCTTTTCATTTTGATTTTATCTTTTGACAAGCTTTTTGTTGTAATATTGTATTTTTAATTTTAAAGGGGCTATATAAATAAAGTTAGAATTATTCTTATTCTTAATAATAAAAGCAATAATAATATAACAACAACAACAACAACAGTAATAATAACAAAAGCACTCAGAGAGTGCAGTACTCCACCAAGGCTGCCCAGTCGCTGTATCATGTCAGATGGATGAAATCTTTAATAATAAAAAAAATCACTTTGTGCTGAGCACAGGCATGTGTATGCATGTTATGTACAGTTACCAAATCGCTTGATCTAAATATGTAGCAGGCAGAGGGAATTGATGGGGCTCATAAACACTCCCACAATTATTCAGTTGTTGCTTGTATCATTTCTAATAAGTCTGCAGCAGTGGATTTGTAGTAGGATAGCAATCATGTGGTGTTCACTTGTCACAGTTACAGTAATGCCATGCCACTATCTTGCAATAATACAGAAGTCTTTAACAAATTCATGGATCCAGGCTACAAGTCGCATCAATGCCAAAATGGAATGACGTGGTCCCTGTGTCATTTCTGGCCTTCAATGAAAAGTTAATCTAAATTCGTTGTTACGTTTTTGAGTAATTTTGTGCACAGACAAACAGATAAAAAAGAGTATAATGGACTATGGGGTCCAGTCAGAGGCTGCCACATCATATAGCTCCTTCCTTATTCGCACTCCATCTGCAATATTTATAGTGGTTTTTTTAAGAAAGGAAATGACGAATTTATAAATGCCAGAAATGATCAGTTTTTTTAAAAAATATATACAAATAAAATTCCCATGCTACGGTCATCCAATGAGGTGTGGGAGGAAGGGTTAATGAGAACCAATGAGAAGAGGAGTACAGGAACATGGAATAGGTCACTACATAGGCCACAACCACAAATAGAACTCACCATGGCTCAGAACATGTTGGATGTCATGGGATATGCGGTTCCTTGAGCGAGCGATGGCAAAGCTGAGGCTGGTTACATGTGCTCCTGTGAAGCGCTGAAGACAGAATGTGTATCTCCTTCACTCACAAGTCAAGAAAGGAGAAGAAAAGCAGTGGTCAAGTTAAGCTAAACAACAGATCAGGCCGTGGATCCATTTCCACCATGACCATACATGCCACGGTGGTTGTAAATGACCAGACATGAAGAAGAATGCCATGAGGTCGAGCTACACAATGGCACACAAATGCGGTCGTATGAATTTGAGGACTTGTGGCAACCTCTGCTTGAACCGCTACCATTTTGGAAGCTGTTCAGAACAACAAAGACTTTAGATTCAGATTTAGAAAACTTTAATTATCCTTAGAGATACAATTAACATTAGGGTACCATAACTACCTCATCCTCAAACATAATGATGAAACAGCTTTGTATTTGTATCAGTGTGACATGCAGATACTTTATGGACCTGACAGAGGCAGAAAAGTCAGGCTCCTAAACTGTGAAGCGAGAGCAGGGTCAGACATTGCCCACAGCACTGTATGAACAATTGCATTGAAGCGTCCCTACTTTTACAATTTTTAAAGACATTTCAGTTACTACAAACTCCTGCTTCATTCAGTGACACATATGTTGACAACTGATAAAGGTAGAAAAATGTGATGCCTTGTCTCATTTGACAATTTTCATGAGAAAGATAAGAAGTCAGAAATCATGCAGTTATTTGAGTACAGAGTCTAGCGAGTCGACCAAAATATCCAAGTCTGGACTGAACTAATGACAAATCTGATTGATCCATGAGGACAGACTCAAAACAAAACAAAATAAAGCAAAAAAACCCAAACAGCAATGCCCTCGTGCTTTAGGATTAAAAAGAAACAGTCACTTGAATGCATCTTTACTCATTATTCCCTAAAATTGAGTATTGCTATCACGTAGACAGGATGGACGGACACGGTAGGCTCAGTTCCATTTCAAGAAAAACCTGAATTAGCAATGTTTTTTTTTTTTTTAAACTGTGTGTATTTTTTCACTGAAGTCACAGTTGAAGTAGCTGCTGAGGACACTGTGATACCTATAATCTCTGGCATTGGATCGATTTCCACCATGTTCGTAAATGACCGGAAGTTAAGCAAACCAGGCCATGGATCCATTTTTTCTGCTGTCGTAAAAAAGACTGAAAATGCAAGGTTAAGCTCAACAACACATTGGAGGAAAGACAGAAAAAAACAGGCAGATTGGAGACTGAGAACTCCAGATCCACTACATTCCACCACGAGACAGGAAAATGACACTTTTAGTCTGGCATCAAACTGAATCTCCTCCATATCAGCAAGGTGTGACATTTTTTTTCTCTAACCAAAATGCAGGGTTGGACTGTCATGAAAGAGACATCTCTTGTCATACACCACCCTGAACTTTTTCTGGAATGTGGAGTTTTTCAGCAGAAAGCCCTTTATATCACGCATAATACTGGATTGAGGGGTTTGACTCACATCCCCTTTTGAGCCATGCACGTAGCCTTCTACCAACTGTTTGATGCTGTCAAAGTTGACCTGCTTGCAGCATTCCTGAGTCTGTATAATACCTTTGACACGCAGCACTGCTTTTTTCTGTGTTTTGGTCAGGTAGGCATAACTCTTGGGACCGGCAGCCACAAATTATTGAATGCTGTCACTCCCAGCTTGTCTGCCAAATCCCCTAAATAATTACCCAGCTCAAGGGGAGTCTTACCATCTCTGATCACACTGTAAAAAATGTTCTCTTTCATGCACTCTGAATAATTGTACAATTTCAGACTGTCGTAACACCATTGAATCAGACCTGTTTTGTCACTGAGAAAGGTGAAGTATCGGATTTTACATTTCCCTGAAAAGATGAAAAATTCTTCAGGCTCTGTGATTAAAGTGGTTTGAACCAGATTTGTTCACTGTGCAAATTTTCCCCAGAAGCTGTACAGACACAGCTTAGACACTTGTCTCTAAGCCGGGTTCAGCTCTATTTTGTCAGAGTCCGGTTGGACATTTTGATTGGCCTTGTACTCTCTGATGTACATTTCCCTCCTCTGCTCATCTGTTGCTTCAGGGGGAAGCCTGAAGCTTCCCGCTTACCTTTAAGGAGAGTACGGATGTAGTCTGCAAACACCGTGTCAGTACACCTTTCAAAGTGCCACACCTCTGTGATTTTGACAACCGTGTACCAGGGTACCCAGCTCTAAGGCCTTCCTGAATTCGACAGTGACCCAGACCTTTGTCAATGCTCTGGCTTTACTGTCATGATGGCAAAGACCCTCCTGATTGTTGATTTCAGTGCAGGCGCAGCAGAGGGTAAACATCAATTTCCTTTGAGCCATTTTAAACGATAAAACAGGGAAATAGAGCCCCCAAGATGGCAACACAACTGCTTTGATCAAACCGGAGTAGATTTGGGGTGGACCGAAATCTTTGTGGATGATGGTAGGGTGACCAAGAGGGTAAGAAAAGCTGAAGTTCACATAGGGGTAAAGCGAGGTCATGTCTATATAGCGCACAGACTCTTCAGGCCCCGCTGCGTACCTTAGCCTCACGACACTCGTTCTACACCCGCAGAGAGCCTGCCGAGAGGACAGAGGTTTGGGAGGATCGAGTTCTTTCACCCTCGGATCTAGAAAACGTTGGGAGGGGACGCAGTCATATGTGTACAAAGCATAGTGGAAGGGACTCGGTACACATGCTTCTGTTGGTATCTCTGATCTAGAGTTAAACCACTCAAGAACTGTGGAAATCTGACAGGAGAGAGAGCACTCATTCAGCTGCAGGACTGTTCGAACACAGAATGGACTGTCTTTGATCACCTGGAGCTGAATGAATGCATGGAGACTGCGCTCTTTTACATTAAGACCTGCACTGGCAAGGTCACAGTGGAGAAGCAAATCAGGATGCACAACAACCAAAAACCCTGGATGACAGCTGAGATGAGGTCACTGCTGAGAGCCCGGAACTCTGCTTTCAAGGCTGATGACCAAGACAGTACAGTGTGGCCAGGGCCAACCTGAGGAGGAGTCAAAGCGGACTACAAAAAGTTTGAGAACCACTAGGTTGACAACAACCCAAGGCAGGTCTTACAAACTATAAGACCAACATGTCAGCAGTAGTCTATGCTGATGCCTTGCTGGTGGAGGAATTTAATCATTTCTTGCAGGTGCAGGAAATGAACAGGCAGACAAATTGTCAAGTTGCAACAGCAGGTAGGTATGGAAGACACCAGATGGAAGTACGGCACAGATGAGTGATTCCTTGGCTCAAATCAGAACATGGAGGCTTGAAGTGGCATAGGAACCAGGAGGCATGAAGCAGGAGCGGATGGATCCAGAACTGAAACAGGAGAGGACAACCAGAGGTACCAGAGGCACGAGAGAACAGGTACAGAGGCTGGCCTAACAAACAGTGAGCTGTATACTGACTGTGTCACAATCCAGCACTGAGAGCTGAGTGGCGTCTGGTTATGTTGTGGCGAGTGAGAGGCTTGATTGACTGCTTTCCACCCGCTTCTGCACCAGCTGATAATTGCAGACGAGGAACACCCACCGCTGCAACTTCTCAGCTGAACACACCTAGAGAGAGAGAGAGAGAGGAGGGTGGAGGGAGAGGAAGAGAGCGCTATCTGGGACCAGCAGTTGCTGGCCTGACAGAGAGGCTAACTGATGGTTCGAAAATTATGTCAGCACATGAAAAAAAGTGTGAGTTTTCATGGAAAACATGAAATTGCCTGGGTGACCCCAAAATTTTGACTCTATTTCATCACAAAGTGTTCAGTAGAACTGTTGGAGCTTCCGATCATATCACATGATCCGATGGAGATGACCCTGCCGCCACAATATTTCGAGAGTTCTGATTTTTTCTTTCTTTTTGTACTTTTAGGGTTAAAGTTGATTCTTGACTTGGGAAGCAACAGTTGAGAACGTAGTTGCAATACAGTGTTTATTTATAAGTGGAATGTGTTATTTATTTCTTCAAATTTTCATTATTTATGCATTCTGCTTGGTCCATTTGTTCAAGTAGGATACTGAAACTAACCTTGAGGTATTCCACTGAGTCATTCTTATTGAATGCAGCTTAATGTTGACATGAACTTAACCAAGTGCAGCATTTAAATGTTACATACGGATATTTAACTACTGTATGTACATATAATACCACACACTGGAGGGGTTGCTTCTGCATAATGATCACTTCATTTTTGTCATTACTAAGAAACACTGATGGTACATAAAATTCTGGATACAAGACCATAATTGTAATGGAGTATATTAACACTGTGGTATGACTGAACGTGGCTGGATTATGCATAAGCACGTTTCAAAACCATATGATAAAGAGGATGTAAAATCTATATCAGTGCTGTATAATGGCTGCAGGAAATGACATTTTGGCACTTAGAGTCATTTTATGACTCATATAAAAGTCCTCATATAATCAAAGGGACATGCTGAGCATTTTAAATGGTGTCTTGTTCAGTCATGATGATTCATAATGTGAATACAATGGCAGCAAGGTCCGCAAGATTTCCATGCATGTCAATTTAATTACATGCAATGACTGCCAGGCCAGCAGACTTCCATGCATTATAGCGTATAACATACAGTACATTATGGGCTTACGGTGTTTATGGTTGGACACCTCTATATTAGTGCTAAATCTACTAGACTTTGTGTTGTATATACACCGATCAGGCATAACATTATGACCACTGACAGGTGAAGGGAATGACACTGTAGCATCTATCAAAAGTAGTTCAAGGAATGAACAATGGTGAACCAGTGACAGGGTCATGGGAGTCCAAGGCTCAGTGATACACGTGGGAAGCGAAGGCTGGCCAGTGTAATCCGATTCAACAGATGATCTGCTGTTGCTCAAATTGCTGAAAAAGTTAATCGTGGTTCTGCTAGAAAGGTGTCAGAATACACAGTGCATCACAGTCAGGGTGCCCATGCAACAATCAGAACTGGACCACGAAGCAAAGGAAGAAGGCAGCCTGTTCTGATGAATGACGTTTTCTTTTAAATCATGTGGATTGCTGGATGCTTCGTTTACCTGGGGAACCCATGGTACCAGGATGCACTATGGGAAGAAGGCAAGCCGGCGGAGGCAGTGTGATGCTTTGGGCAAACCTTGGGTCCTGCCATCCAGGTGGATGTTGCTTTGAGACTTAAGACCTATCTGAGCATTGTTGCAGACCATGTACACCCTTTCATGAAAAGGTATTCCATGATGGCTGTGGCCTCTTTCAGCAGGATAATATGCTGTGCCAAGAAGCAAAAATGGCCCAACAATGCTTTGAGAAGCACAACAACCAGTTTGAGGTGTTGACTTGGCCTCCAAATTCCCCAGATCTCAATCCAATCAAGCATCTGTGGATGTGCTGGACAAAATTTAAAAATTAAAAGACTTTTATTTTTTTCAGTATTTGTAATTTGACCTAACAAAAGTCCAGCACGTCCAGATATATTTCATTGATTATAATTTAGGATATTAAAGAAGAAAAAATATCTGTCCAACTTCTTAATGATGAAAGTCTTTTATATTGACAAGCCGTCCAAGAGTATCACAGTGTCTGATTAAAACTCAGAGTGTGTATTATTAAGGTATTTTTAGATTTAACATCAGAGTGCCTCAGATGTTCTTTGGACTGCTGAGCAACACGAAGGACTTCCATTAATAAAATCTGGACAGTCATTATTTTTCCTCTTTACTAATAAATGCTTGCAGTGCACCTAATTTTGTATTTTCATCGTGTTTTCTATCAGCAGTATTGTTGTTGACCCAGTGCAGCACTCTGTGTTTCTTTCATTGTGATTTATCTTAGTTTAATTTTAATTCATATTTCCTGCTAATCATGTAGCTCTTTCTGAAAATTACACACATAATTTTCCGTACCATATTCATTTGAAGTCATCCTAAATGTATGTAGTTTTGGTTTAGTCCATATATCATGAGCACACTGCCCTTTGCTTTGAATAAATGCAGTCTCTGAGTAAACAAATGCTCTGCTTTTCATCGTAGGAAAAAAAATTAAAAATACACATGCCACATTTTGGGAACAGCATCCAAAAATGTGTTTATCCCATATGAATATCTTTCTTTCCCATCAGTTTTGTTTAACATGAATAACCTATTTGTTAATAGCTCAACGCATATCTTCCACCGAGCTTCACATTGTTTCCTCAACCCCATCTCCCTCACTACATCTGACACATGCTGCACATTTGGAAATCAGAAAATATCTTGTAGCACCAACAATCAACGTCATATTATAGGTGTGATTGATAAGAGTGCAGTAATGAGAATTTTAAAAATCTTCATCCCAACTCGGGCCTGGGATCTTTCTGCATTTAATTAACATGTCCTCCCTCTCCATGCGTGGGTTTTCTCTGGGTACTCCAGCTTCCTCCCACAGTCCAAAAACATGCAGAGGTTAATTGGTAACGGAATGGATGGATGAATTGTATCTTTTTACACAACCGGAAATTGAGACTGAGACTTTTTTTAAAAAAATTTCAATCAGAAAAGAAGGAAAGAGAAAGAGGAACAACATGCAACATAGTTCTTCTTGGAATCAAACTGTGCATGTTGCAGTCATGTTGTATGTGCTTCAAGCATTCGGATACCAGGACACCTGTTCCTGCATCTCTGAAAACTTGCTACAGTTCCTCTGTGTCTTGGTATATTCCAGGCTGAGTCTATGATGTTGAGATCAGGGCTCAGTGGGGGCCATGCCATCTGTTGCAGGACTCCTTGTTTATTCAGAACACGGTTCTTTATGACTGAGACTGTATGTTTGGGCTCACTGTCCTGCTGCAGAATGAATTTGGCACAGATCATACGCCTCCCTGATGGTATTGCATGATGGGTAGGAATCTAAACTAATGTGCATAAATGTTTGTACAGCCCTGTAAATAAAATAGCTGCAGAGTAAACTAGATGAGCCCTCAGTAGAGGGCAGAACCACGCCCTCTGCTGGCGAAAACCCTGTCCTCCCTATACAACTGATGCAGTATGTATCAATTTTGATCATCGTACGTATCTCCCTCCCTACTTGATCTGCTGACCTGTAACTCCACAACTGAGCAGGGGACCTTAGACTGATCTTCAGCGCCAAGTTTGATTATCCTGACTTCAGCGGTTGCAGAGATATTGGACCGGACATACGCACATACATACATACATACATACTTACCCAGCCAGATACCGCACCGAATGCAATAATCCCGCCGACGTACCCGTCGGGCGTGGTTAATTACATACTGTAAAGTGTGATCTAAAACTTTCCATGTCATTACTATGAGCTTAAATATAGATAATCAATAGGCCCAACTGAGCATTTTCAAATTTTATGTGATGTATATAGAACATGAAGACTGAACTGCAAACACAATGGAGATGAATATGATTTCATTGCCACTGACGCATTCTATACCTCACAACAACACCCAACAACTGTGCTGTTTAAGGAAAGTATACGAAAAAACATCTGGGGTCTTAGAAAAGTGTAAAGCTATTAATGAAATATGATTTCTGAATCAGCAATCGCACCAAGTTGTAAAAGGGAAACTAGAAAGCAGCTGTTGTGAAGCCATGCTGTGAAAGACTGAGCTGCCTCAGTTTCACAGCATGAGGGACAGTTCTTAAGAATAACAACTGTATCTTAGATTCAGTCTCACTTCAGCATATAATGCAAAAAAAAACAAAACCACACACACACATCCTGCTTACCATTCATTATTTATATCAAACTCTACATCCTCGTAGAACCACATTGTGTTTTTATGTTAATAACACTGATTATTTCTTCAAAGCACGTATATGAAAGCAAAGCAGCAACAGTTTTGCTGTAAATTAGGCAGAAACAAGTAACAGCAACCTCAGAAACCTGCTTCATTCACTTTTTTATTACTATGAAGTATTCACTGTAAAGGTGGACAAAACAAATAATCACATCAAGAAGGGCATTCATTTGTATACTCCCTAACTGATTTAGACTGATTACTGACCTTGTTTCTGACTGATTTAAAAAAAAAAAAGAGAAATAAGATACATGTTAAAGGTGAGCTGATGTCCACAAAGACAAACAGAATCCTACTGTGACATGAAAGCAGATTTTTAAAAAAAAAAAGAAACAGTTGTATTACTGTGTCGAAACAATGAAATGAATGTGACACCTTTCTTTCCAAATCGCGCACTGGGATGTATTTAACTTGTCTCCACCGCTGTAGACTGAAGTATTTCAATGTGGATACCTTTCCATTTATAAGCTACTAGTGATCCAAATTACACTCTGCCTACTCAAAATTCATGAAATGTATTATTTATAAATAATTAACCTCCTTGTCCTTTTCACACATTTCAGCAAAAAAAAAAAAAAAAAAAAAAAAGAAAGCTCCAGTTGTATTTTACTGCACTGTGGGAGTCCAGAATAACTGAATAATTCAGGTTTTCATCATCCATCTCTCCCACACAAGTCAGTGTCACTGACCTGAACAAAAATAGAAAATACGCAAAAAATACGTGTGTATGTTTGTGTATATGCACTACCATTCCATTCGATTTAATTTTTTCCATGTAAACTCATACCTTTTTCATGTGCTAACATCATTGCACAAGGGTTTTCTAATAATAATAATAATAATAATAATAATTATATATATATATATATATATATATATATATATATATATATATATATATATATATATACTATATATGCTAGTGTGTGTTTGTGTGTGTAATTTATTTGATTGCTAACTCACTATTTAATAATCAGGATTTTAGATAGTAAATCAGATAGAGGTGTGTAGCAGCATTTGTAATCAGATTAAACAGTTTTAAAAGTGTCAGTCAACACAAAGTCATCACTTCAATCTTTTAATGTAGAAATTGAGTGACATTAATGCTGATACATGTTCTTGTCCACTAGGTGACAGTATTCCCTGAAGAACAAACAGACAAAACTGTTGTCTTCTGTGACAGCTGTACAACATGTATACAAGGTGGCAGACCAAAATTTGAACTGAACACATGTTGTGGTTTGTCTTTGCCTTATCGACCTGCTCTCAGATGAAGACACTGACCAGGCAAATGTCCCCACCATGTTTCAAGGCACATGGAACAACTCAAAGCCTGATGAGTCTGAACAAATACCTACAGCATTTCAGATCAGACATTTCTGGGTGAAAATGAGAGCAGTATAAGTGCTTGTGGGATCCATTCGGTTCAGTGTTCACACATATAAAACAAGTTCAGCAAGTGCCGCTCATAATTTAAAGCTGAGACAAAACATGGAGGAGCCTTTTTAAAACTGCAAACATGTTGACATCTTACTGACAAATACTAAAGATGGGTACTATTAAGATGGCTCTATGTACATGCATATGAATGCTTAAAATTTACACTGTATACACAACAATAACATAAATTTCTCTAATCTGATGGTCAAATTAAGGTTTGAAAACTCTCATTAAAGGCACTTGACACCTACCTTTATTTAAAAATGTATGTCACAATGTACACCAAAAATGTACAGTACGTCATTGATTCGAATGGTAAGGCACCCCTGTTTAGGCTGTATCATATATTAGGTGTCCATTATAAATGGTAAAGAACCTGCTGTTTGTGTTACACCTTTAGTATTACAAACTTTCAGTCATGTTTTAACACAATTCACATTCCACACTTTGCTGCAGATCTCTAGTAGAGTTCTTCAGGATCCAATGGATTTTGAAAAACATCAAGCATCAAACATTGAAACTATGAATGAAGTAATCAAACACGTTTCCTTTTAGTTCAGTTGTACAATGTAACCTGTTTACCAGGACATGGGTGATCATGGCTGCACAGAGGGCAATGACATTACATACTGTGTACTAGCAACCAATAAGCTATGTCCATTTTAGGCTTTAACAGGTGGTTTGAGATAATTGCCTGTATATAAAAGATGCACATAGTCTCCAAGTATGAAAACTGAAATCAATGCAAAATTGCCTCAGACCTGCATTCTTCCTAACAGCCAGCAGGGGGCGTGTCCTCCGGTTTAAAACAAACAAACAAAAAAGTCAGCTTATATAGAACCCTATGAGAAAATGATCCTACATCTCACTTAATCTGTTACCTCATTAAAAATTTTACAAATGAGTATAAGGTTTCAATTCCTGCTTTTAAATTCCCTTCAATACAGGATGGTGTTCATTTTGTAAATTGCGTTCTCAGTTGTAATAAAATAAATGATAAAACAAGGTAATGGCTTTAGGTAATGGCTGACTTGTGATTGACAGGTCACGTCCTTATAGGCCTATGTAGTGTCTCTAAGTTCTGTCCGATCCTCCACTCGCTCATCATGTCCCTTTCCTAAAGACCATGATGTCCAAATTTCAAACTGGAGGATACAAAACAGTATTACGCAAACCAGTGGGTGAAGTCACAATGGCTCTGTCCATCTCTTACATACAGAATATGTCTAAATGCTAATGTCAACATGCCAAAATGTTCACTGTGACATTACTGATAGGATGAAGCTCAGCATAGTGAATTTGTACCATATTTACCACCAAACAGTAGTTTAGCATGTTAGCATGCTAGTATGTTTTAATGAGCACAACTAAAAAAGACAGCTAATAGAGATGTAATTAGTTCTGCAGATAATAAGTCAGATGCCAAAGTATTGGACATTAATTTTGAGATAGACAGTAAATAAAGAGGTCACCAAAGCTGCTACAGTTCACCTACATAAATTTGTGGCAATCCATCTAGTAGTTCTTTACTCAAAACCACAAAGCTTGATTTATTTGTGGCATTAGAGGAAAATTCAGAGATCAACAAAGTCAATATGTCAAATCCTCTTGGGACCACAAATCTCTGTACAGAATTTTATATATGCAAAGTGTGTTGTTGACATATTTCAGTCTGGGTCATAGTAGCAACAACTGACCAACAGTCAAGTGTTGCCATGCCTGGAGTCATGATAGCTGATTGGGTAAAGACGTACAAAAGACACACAAAAGATGTGAATTTCTGACCTCATATTTCAAACTGACTATTCACTTGCTGACTTCAGGTCAGCAAGGTTTGATTGAATTTTGCTTCTGGCATAATGGCATTGAAACAGCCTTCATATAGTGAGCAATAAAATTTACAGGAAATACAAAGTTCAGTGAATACACAAATAAGGCCAAAATAAATAATCACTGAATAATGAGATGTTATCTTTACGATGAGATAGAAACTTTCTAAGAAGGGATGACAATGTGTTAGGAAACTTGGGCTCATGACTTCAGTATTTCTAAAAAAAAAACCCCAAACTGGCTACAACCCTGTGGACATTCTATAAATGTCACATTGTAGTAAAATATGTTGTTTGCGGCTGATTTTGGCCTTGATTTTAAGTGTCCCTTCAGCCTCGTCGAACTATATTTTACAGCTGCAATCAGACAAGCAGGATGCAAGTAGCTCTGCGGTGCGGGTACTTTATGTCAAAATCGATCAGTGTGATGAAAAAAGAGCTGATTCTCTCTCACATTTATTACAATGTAAAATACCTCCACTGCCATATTGTGGAAATTTATATATGGTATTTACAGCGCAGTCTATAGGGGTTCATTATGACATTTAAAATGCTTTTATGTTTGCTGGTTATGAAGTTTAAAAAGCTTCCACTAGAGGCTCTTTTTGCATAACTAACAATGATCAATTCTGCACAAAATCCCCATCACCATGTCCCTACATCAACTGTTTAGTTCTGACACTTTGATCACTTATTTTGCAACCACGAACATTAACATACAAAGCTTAAGGTGGCCATGGCTACAGAAATAAAAGAACACATGGCGTATACACATACTACATAATATTTTGCGTATAGCATGCTCGACAGACATCTTCTTCTCTTGTCCTCCTCTGCATTCAGTCCCAGATGCATTTGAGTTGAGCTCAGAGGTTACACAAAGTGGCAGTGTTGTGTTGATGGTATGTCCTAGTCTGCGTCTGGACACAGAGACAAAACCTCTGCTGATTTGTCAGTGACATTTGTTAAACATTTGTTACGCACACAGCAGAAAACAGGATGGACTAGAGTAGCTCATGGGAAAATGTCTTTGGAAACCATGAAAAAAAACACATTCTACTGGACAGTAACAAGCATTGAAAGGCTGCTGAGGTTCATTTGGTGGTCATCCCACTGCACATACGGGCTTCCTATTATCTGCCTTTAAACATTCGGATTTTGTGCTTGTCCGCCAGCAGCAGGGTGACATTATATTCGTAATCTCCATCATGGACTCCCGTGTGTCGGAAGGCTCCAGCCAGATGGTTCTCCTCCCAGTAGTGGTGCCAGTTTCCATACTGGTCCGCACCGAATCCGAACACACTGACCTGGAGCAGACAACGTTAAAAAGAGCACGACGTCACCACTGTGAAACATCACCCACACAAGTTTAGCACATTCATCCAACTGTGGGTTTTGTTCAGCTTTCAGCTCAGATCTTCATGCTTGTGTTTCCTTCTTTTTCAAAACGCATCACAGTGGAATTCTGAGAATGCAACATGGCATCACACATGGTGTTCTTGCACAGTTCCACATGTCCACTCAACTGAGGAATCTGAGCCCCTCTTGTTTGTCGAGATCACTTCTGTTACTTATTAGTTGAACTTACCTCATCACATATGTGAAGAGCGAGCAGCAGGCTGAGGAAGCCGGTCGAAGGATATCGTCCGTGACCCTCAAGCCACGATTCGTAGACATATTTGAAAAATGTTGGACTGTAAATCAACACCTGCAAAAGAGTCAGAGGAATTTATATTTTTAGAACTCGATTTATTGACACCATAGAAAAGGATTCAGCTCTGTAATCTGAACTGCATTCACAGCTACAGTTACATAAATAACACATCTCTCCAATAAAAAGACTGAGGCAGTTTTTAATGGTTTGGACCAGTTCAAATAAAGGGAAATCTTTCTGGTACAGAGGAAAGTGAGTGATGGTGTATACTTACACACATCAAAATGAAACAAACACTATGAGAAGCAAGGATATTTTTTTTGGTTTTGTCAAGTCATTTCATGGAAAATTAACTTTCCTAAATCATACTTTGCACAGCCCAAAAGCAAAATAAGCTTCCCTTTTTTCTCCTTCACCCTGATCACACAGCTCACACAATGTGTTTTCCTCCTCAGTATTATGGAATCGACCAGCTTCAGTGGTCACAGGAAGAACACTTGCTCTCAATTAAAGAGCTTTGGTTTCTAGATAAAAGAGATCTAACACATGACTCGGGGGCAAACTTTTGCTTGATATGTCCTTAACCCCTTAACATCCACCTCCCAACCTTTCTATTTGTTGTTTTGCTACAAAAGGAGCATTTTGTTTGTTGGATTCTTGCAATGAAGACAGCACCTGATGACTCAAAGAGAATGTGTTACTAAAGAGGAAAGAAAAGGTAAGAAAGCACCGTTGTGTTGTGTATGCACTCTAACTACAAAGTAAGGAATCTTAAAACGAAGGTTTGAGCAGTGCGTCTTTGTGCTTTCAAATGGTGTACAGTTGAGGCTGGTGCAACTTAAAATGCAACAGCTGCATTTTCATTCAGCCTTTATTCATGCAGGTCAGTGATAGGAGATTCATTTGACTTGAATTAGATATTTCTGAAAGACTGACATAAACAGCTAGAGCATAGCGAGTGTGAATGGTCCACTGCTATGCTTGGTACTGGTATAGGACTACATCAAATAGTAGCGATAACTCCACCAAGATTGCTCAGTAGTTGTATGATTTCTGGTAAGTCCCAATAAGTCTGCAGCGGTCGATTTGCAGGAGAATCACAAACATGTGAAGTGGTCACTTTTCGTCATAGTTACACACGTGGACAAAATTGTTGGTACCCCTCAGTTAAAGAAGGAAAAACCCACAATTCTCACTGAAATCACTTGAAACTCACAAAAGTAACAATAAATAAAAATTTATTGAAAATTAAATAATCAAAAACAGCCATTACTTTTGAATTGTTGATTAACATAATTATTTAAAAAAACAAACTAATGAAACAGGCCTGGACAAAAATGATGGTACCTCTATAAAAGATTGAAAACTATTTGACCAGAGTGACATGATTAACTCAGGTGTGTCATTTAATTGACATCACAGGTGTTTCCAAACTCATAATCAGTCAGTCTGCCTATTTAAAGGGAGACAAGTAGTCACCCTGCTGTTTGGTGAAAAGGTGTGTACCACACTGAACATGGACAACAGAAAGCGAAGGAGAGAATTGTCCCAGGACATCCGAAAAAAAATTATAGACAAACATCTTAAAGGTAAAGGCTATAAGACCATCTCTAAACAGCTTGAAGTTCCTGTGACAACAGTGGCTCATATCATTCAGAAGTTCAAGACCCACGGGACAGTAGCCAACCTCCCTGGACGTGGCCGCAAGAGGAAAATTGATGACAAATTGAAGAGACGGATCGTTGGAATTGTATCCAAAGAGCCCAGAGCAACCTCCAAAGAAATTAAAGGTGAACTCCAAGGCCAAGGTACATCAGTGTCAGATCGCACCATTCGTCGTTGTTTGAGCCAAAGTGGACTTCATGGGAGACGACCAAAGAGGACACCACTGCTGAAAAAAACTCATAAAAAAGCGAGACTGGAATTTGCAAAAATGCATGTTGACAAGCCACAAAGCTTCTGGGAGAATGTCCTTTGGACAGATGAGACCAAACTGGAGCTTTTTGGTAAGGCACATCAACTCTATGTTCGTAGACTCAAAAACCAAGCATACGAAGAAAAGAACACTGTCCCTACGGTGAAACATGGAGGAGGCTCAGTAATGTTTTGGGGCTGCTTTGCTGCATCTGGCACAGGGTGTCTTGAAAGTGTGCAAGGTACGATGAAATCTGAAGACTATCAAGGCATTCTGGAGAGAAATGTGCTGCCTAGTGTCAGAAAGCTTGGTCTCAGTCGCAGGTCATGGGTCTTCCAACAGGACAACCATCCAAAACACACAGCCAAAAACACCCAAGAATGGCTGAGAGAAAAACGTTGGACTATTCTAAAGTGGCCTTCTATGAGCCCAGATCTGAATCCCATTGAACATATGTGGAAGGAGCTGAAACATGCCATTTGGAGAAGACACCCATCAAACCTGAGACAACTGGAGCTGTTTGCTCATGAGGAGTGGGCCAAAATACCTGTTGACAGCTGCAGAACGCTCATTGACAAATACAGAAATCGTTTAATTGCAGTGATTGCCTCAAAAGGTTGTGCAACAAAATATTAAGTTATGGGTACCATCATTTTTGTCCAGCCCTATTTCATTAGTTTGTTTTTTTAAATAATTATGTTAATCAACAATTCAAAAGTGATGGCTGATTTTGATTATTTAATTTTCAATAAATTTTTATTTATTGTTACTTTTGTGAGATTCAAGTGATTTCAGTGAGAATTGTGGGTTTTTCCTCCTTTAACTGAGGGGTACCAACAATTTTGTCCACGTGTGTACATTGGCGTCGTGCTGCATCTTGCAAAGATGTAAAAATCTTTAACAAATCCGGGGATTCAGACTAGAATGCCTCTTATTGTCCATGGTGCTTTGTATCAAAATAAATTTGATGATTTTGACAATAAAGGTTTAAGGCATTAGTTGAGCTTACTAAATGCTTGGCCTTTTTGGTAACGTCCGTGGAAATTTGCCAAGTGTTACATTGGAACACAACATTTCCATCCATATCAGTGTAATCCCATTTGTGCAAAGGATTTCTTTTTGTGGCAACACGTGGTATTTCACTAGCTCTACTCGACTGGCAAAATCTAATCACTTGGGCCTTGTGCCATCTCTGACCTTGGCTGAAAATTCCATCCAAATCCGTTAGTTTGTTTTTGGGTGATGTTGCAAATGGACAGACAGACAGACGGACAAACATACACCGATCATTACACAACTGCGACGCTCCTTGGGGGAGTAATAACTATACTAGGCAATGCAAAGCCGCAACCTCAGTCTGTTTGTCACAAAAACATCTGGCTCTGGATTAAACCAGAGGCTCATCTCATATCTCATTTCTCTACTTTGAGCCTCCTCATCTCCTCTGTTGTCCTGCCTGTGACCCGGAAATCAATCAAGACGGTCTCAATTCCTAGAAGGCATCCTGAGGTTTGCCAGAGGATGATGCACAGTCGTCTCCAATGCAGAAGTCTTTTTGACCTGCATAAAAAGAGGTGTGAACCACAGCAGGAACCGACAAACCATGGCGGGAGCAGGACGAACAAATAATAATTTCTGTCGCTCTATTTGTGTAGTACTGCTCGGTGTTATGTGAGCGTTTTACACTTCAAAGCACTCATCTGCACCTTCTCATCACATTCTGCCACGTTGTGAATTGAAAGTAAATTTATACTGTAAGTTGTCATGAAAACTGTTCTGCTCGCCTGACAGGGGTAATTAAATCCAGGAGATAAGTCTATAAAAAACACAACGGACAGATAATGCAGCTGTGCCACACATCATGTTTAATTGCTTTAAAATCGACAGCTCCAGCACAAGGACATCCCAGTTTGTTAAATGTTGCCTCGACTCCTTTCTCCAAGCTTCGACTGCTTGTCTTTGGGAAGACGGACGGAACGGAAAGGAATCGAGGACGCACAAGCTGAGAAATGAGAATAGGAGCAGACGAAGGCATGGCTTTTGAAATTGTCTTATTATCCGTTGTTTGTCGGAAGTAGAAATTGTTTTCTACTTCCATTCATTCACCAACATGCTGTATATTAATTGTATATTCTTAGCTTCCAAAAACATCATGTAATATTTAGCATGTACTTGATTACGTAAAAACAGACGTAAATAAATTAAATCTGACAACATTTTGAGAGTCCGTTTTACATGTTTTTTAAGATGGTTTCAAACTTCAGCTGCTTCATTAAGGTTTAAATAAACAGCACCAGATATTATGAAGCTGATCTACATTAGCACATATGAATGTCTGCAGGTTGGACTGAAACCAAAGGACATAGCTATTTGTTCACATTCACACGCCTTACTGTCGAAATGTGGATGTTTTATATATTTGTTCTGCCTGCCTTCTCTGTGCATATCTGAATAATGTGCAATATTGAATTACAGCCTATTAGCTACCAGAAAAATGTAGCCTTCAACACATCAGTAACGGCTGCCTACAGAGAATGGTTATCTTTCTGTATAATGTTACAGCGCTCACACCACATTCTTTACAGGGTTCATTGCCGTGAAAATGGCACTTGTCAGCAGAAGACACATGGCATGCCGTTTCTATGTGGCACACAGCAGCAATGTGGAATAATCAGCAGCAGTGTCGCAGCACAAATATGCATATGATACGCAGCCTCAGTGGGCCCCTTTACCCCTTTAACACACCCACTGTAACGCCTTCAAATAAGCAAATATCCAAGTACCCACAGGCGTATGAGCTTGTTGTAGTAATATTTCAGCTCTCTTTCTCAACCTATCAATGCATTAGAGTGGCCAACATTTCATATCATTACTTGTGTTAGTAGTGGTTTCCAGTGTTCATTGCAACCCGAATACTGGAAACCATTCCGACGGCAAATTATTTGACTTCACAGCCATGCCCCTAAATATGTTGTCTCTTGTTGTGTGAACTTGTCGATGTTTTCATTTCAGACATTCCATTAATGAGCATTTACTGCATAAACCTGGTGGATTTAACTCAGTCGAAAACCCATGGAAGGCTGAATGAAGGTTTTAGTACATTTTTGTGTTTGCTTTTTATTGATATATTTTTAATTACTACTTTTAATTTCTGTATTTGTTTTATACCACTTTCGATTTGTTGAAGCTGTTTTGTGGGATTTAAAACTAAGAATGTATACCTGGACAGTTATATATATTTTTCATTTATAAGTTTTGGATTTCATTTATAAGTTTAGGATTTTAACAGTTTAGGATTTTAATGGCAAAATATACTTAATACAGCAGGAGTCTCAAATGAGGTTTAGAATAGGAAACAGTATCTGTTTACTCTTAATGCTATCATGAAAAGGGGAAACATCTGCAGATAAAATCAATGTAATACCTGGTAGTATTGTGGTATGTATCAGTACACAGACACACAAAGCTTACCTTATCTTTGTTTGCCTTTATCCTGGACATAACAGGTAAATACGTTCTGTAACAACAGAAAATAACAGGAGCTTAAAATGTTGCCTTGAATAGTCTAAAAAAAACAACAACCTGAAATGTTTGCTGAAAACAACTCTGTAACCAGCAATTCACACTAAAAGCATGCATGATTTAGATCACATGTAAGTGACGATGTCTAAAAATAAACGCCCAGTATCCATCCTCATTACACCTGCGTGAGGAAAGCCAATTAACTACCATGAGCAGATTTCGAAGCCATCACAGCAACATCCATCCATCCATTCTCTATACACCGCTTTATCCTCACTGGGGTCGCGGGGGGTGCTGGAGCCTATCCCAGCTGACTCGGGCGAAGGCAGGGGACACCCTGGACAGTCTGTCACAGGGCTACATACACAGACGAACAATCACACTCACATTCACACCTACGGGCAATTTAGAGTAATCAATTAACCTCAGCATATTTTTGGACTGTGGGAGGAAGCCGGAGTACCCGGAGAAAACCCACGCATGCACAGGGAGAACATGCAAACTCCATGCAGAAAGATACCAGGCCCACCCCGGGATTCTTGCTGCAAGGCGAAAGTGCTAACCACTACTCCACTGAGCAGCCCATCACAGCAACATGTCACGATAAAGTTTTTTTTGTTTTTTTTCCCCCGATTTTGCACCAGTCATCATTACAGGATCCCACGAGGAGCTGTTAGCCAAGACTTTAAATAGATGTGTGCCCAGCACGTTCAGTTTGCGTATGAAAAGTGTCTTTACAGGACTCCTAAGACCACAGCGTCCATAATAAAAACACAAGATGGCAACATAATATGAAGGAAACCAATCTGCCACAACTTCTCCTCCACAAAAAAAGAACAGTAATAGTAAAATATTATCCTTCCCATTAACTAGACATCTACATTTGTGTAACAAAAAGTTCATAGCCAATATATTTGATTTGACTGGATAAATTAAATGGAAGGAGAATGCGTATAAGTACAGAGAAAGGAACACAGTGGTTCATTTTAATTTCGTTTCAAGAATAAGGTTTTCTTGGCATATGGAAGCGACACAGCATGTAAAAATTGTACGTATGTCGTTTTCATGACTAAAGAGCCTAAAAAAATCTATTAAAAGTGCATGTAAATTGGACACTTTGTCTGTGCAGACGTTGAAATCAGACGGATAGCATACTAATGGCAATAATGGAAAGCAATTACAGTCCAGACAAATGTGTCTAATTAAAGACAGATTTATCAAAGCTATTACCACCGCAGCAATATGTCTGTTTAAAATTCAAAGAATATACCGTCTGCTATAACTCAGTTTTGTCGCGAATCAGCATGAAAATGACCTGGTGTGCGTCACATGTCAAGGCCTTTCACACACTGGATACATTTCTGCATAAAAACACTCGTACATTTCAAGTTTTTACTAATCAAAGCGCTGAATGTGAATGTGGTCCAACAATAGCCTGTTCCGTGTCCATTTACACAGTTCTGTGCCTCCATAGAGCCTCATTTTATTTAACAAGACCAGAAAATGTAACAAAATAATTCACAGCACTCAGTTAACATCGAATGGCTGTCGGGCTAATGCTGATATTACTGGCAGTAAAGTGAAATTTAATGATGCAGAATGATTGCTTTGGCAGGGTTGGAAGACAACTGCACATTTATAGGCAGTATTTGTTTGGATACTTCCACCAACTAGCATTTTGGCTTGATTGAGTTATTGGCAGTGGCATTAATTGGCGCTGGCTTCATTTTTTTCCCTGGATGTCCAGTAATCAAGCTAATGATTACGGGTCACTGAGAGGGAAGCAGCTGAAGGTGAAATTTACTGGAAGATTTCAACAGAGTGATTATCCTTGTTATGGCAATGTGACAAATGGAAATAGCGAGTGAGTGGGATTGTTAAGACAATCTGGTATTTAAAGAGAGTGAATGAGTCTGGGAGTGCAACACATGGAGCGTGCATAATAATGTGTTTGCAACTTTTAAATATCAAGGCTGGAAAAAAGTTTTTGAGCTCTGATTTCACTGACAAATGGGACGGTAAATTAAGCATGTCTGCTCCTCACATCCAAGTAGGAATATATGATAATCCTCAATATTTTTGCACAGCAATGATATTTTAGAAAAAACAATTATAGAAATGTACATTAGAAGGCCTCATGTTTTGAATGTGTAGTTTGAATTGGTAGAACAGAAATGTCACGTTGAGAGTGATACATATGCATGCACGTAAAGACCTTCCCTGTTTACAATCAATTATTTTGCCTTGATATTCAGCACCCCAAGTGATTATTTTCCACCCTTTAACTGCAGTGTAGCAATGACAGCCTCCAGGGTGGAAATTTCTGTATCATTGTTCTTCTTCAGAATGGTTTGAACATTAATCAAATTACTCCAATATTACAACTTGCCACTGTGTAACACAGAGAGGTTTTACAATGTTTGAGTAGAGTTGTAGGTGAGCTGGTGTGCTTGAGCTGCAGTGAATAAGTAGGGAGGGGTGGGTGGATTGTGACGTAGGCAATTCATAGATCCACATAGTCTAGAGGAAGCAAAAGTGTGAAGTTGCAACTAAAAACATTTAAATATTTAACTTTGACAGACTTTTTATGGGTTTCACCAATAACCTGAGAGGGTCAAAAATTAAACAAATTACTGCAATTAGCACCATGCCAATGCATCCAAGAAACAAAAAACATAAAATGAAACAAAAAATGTATTTAATAGGAACCTTACGATTGTATTAAAGATGGTGAAGGACAAAGATGTCAAATGTTTTATCTGTTTTTAAAGTGTACATTATAATATTTATGCATGAAAAGTTTAATATTGCTATTTCTTTCTTTTTCAGTTCATTAGTTGTTTACCAATATCTTTTTAATATATATATTTTTAGATGTTTATATACACTATCGTTTCAAAGTTTGGGGTCATATGGGCAATTTCATGTTTTCCATGAAAACTCACACTTTCATTCATGCGTTAATATAACTGCACAAGGCTTTTCTAATCATCAGTTAGTCTTTCAACACCATTAGCTAACACAATGTAGCATTAGAACACAGGAGTGATGGTTGCTGGAAATGTTCCTCTGTAACCCTACGTAGATATTCCATTAAAAATCAGCTGTTTCCAGTTAGAATATTCATTTCTACATTAACAATGTCTAGACTGTATTTCTGATTCATTTATTGTTATCTTCATTGAAAAGAACTGCTTATCTTTCAAAAATAAGGACATTTCTAAGACGTTTGAACAGTAGTGTATATACATGTATACATACATGTAGGTGTATATCTATACATTTTAATCACATTTTCACCTCTAATTTAAAGCACTGCGTGTTTTTTTGACCAGTGGACAGTGCAACAGGTTGAAAACACCAAAGTGCTAACAAATATTATCACATTATTACGTTTATCTCCAGCATGTTAGAGAACAGTTGCATTTTCACACATCCAGCAGATACAGAGCACCATTAGCATTAAAGCGCAAGTTTCATTCCCTTTTAACCCTGTCTTGGATTCCACAAACCTACGAGAAAAATATCTGACTGTTGCTGCGACGTGCTAAATACATTCACTGCAGGCAGCATAAATTGGCTTTATTAGAGCTTGTTTGCTAAACACAAAGGCCTTCTGCAGCTGGAGATGAGGAGTGGTGACACTGAACCAGAACACGGAGTGGGCCAAAAAGACAAAACAGAGAGATGCAGGATATTAAAACAGCTGAGGAGGATTGCAGTCGGGTCATGTCTCGCTTTGGGTTAATCACTGAGAACAACACATTACACGCCATCATTTGATCCACTCTGAATATAAAAATATTGATTATCCTCCATAACTTACTGTTTAATAGTGCCAGTGGTCAGAGCACTGATAATCCACTGCAGGTCCAGAGTTTTGAAAGGGATCAGGACCAGACTGGTGGTGTTGTCCAGGTCTATGGCACTTTCTGGATACATGACATGATGAGTGGTTCTGCCTCCCACGTCCTCCTCGAAGCCAATGGTGGGAGCCTGGTTCATTCTGCAGGAAAACAACAAGGAGATTTTTGTTTCTGAGCTTCTTGTTTCACATTCTTGCTATTTTACCATCATTATCTTCCTCATGGACAGATCAAATGAAGTTTTATTTGACCCACATGTTACAAAGACGGAAAACATTTGGCTTTTGTTATACTAATCCCTTTAATCTACAAAGGGGCTGTAGTAGTGGACCATGTGTTTAATTTTCAAGATTCCCTCAAGTCAGCCAAACCACATGGTGCTTAGACACACCAAGTCAGCCATGATTGCTATTTTGAGAAAAAAAAATAAGTGATGTAAAGAAAGAGAAAGACAGACGGTACCATTTGTCCTGCTTCACCATGTTTTGGACGTCCAAACAGCCGTTAAGAACAATCCAGCGCCCATTTAGAGCTCAACAATTGCCGCTTGGCAAGCTAGGCGAGGCATTCCTATTATTGTGTCCAACAATACTGTCGCAAACTGGAGCGGTAATTGGCGGGGGCATAGTTTGACAGTGGCAGTTGGTTTCGGTCAGTGGTAGAATTTGACAGAGAAGAAAAATCATGAAGCTGACCCCCCATGTGACTAGCATCACCTTTTGAAGCACTCTGGTTTGAGCAATATCATGTTCCTCATTACTAACTCTAGGATGACAGCTGTATAACAACGTGACATTTTCAGCCTGAGCCTTCCAGCGCTCAAGAAACATTTTTTACTGAGGCATGTCGCACCTTTGAATAGAAGATGTAGCCTATTGGGTTAAAAAAATGACCCTTATCTTGTACATTTGGAAATACACCTATAACTAAAATTTCTGTGCAAAAAAAAGTCAACTTAACAATTAATCAGTCACCAACTTATCATGAACACTGCGAGAAAGAGAGTTGCTTTATTTACGTGTAGACAGTCATACAATGTTCAACTTTAAAAATCTCTATTCTTAGACTAGATTTAGAAGAAAAAACCTCCACCTGTCATTAACATTCTGTCTACATTGGAAATTTAATCTGCGTTATGTTTTGCCACTGGCAAAGGAAATCACACAGGAATACAGTATTAATGTTTTTTAGTTGACATGGTAAATGTCTTATATGTGATTTACACATCCAGTTCACTCTCATTTTAGCTCTATTTTGGTCTCCTCCAACTTTAGAAGGAAATAGCAAGCTATGTAGCTCTTATATGCTACATTATGTTCACCAGCTAGCCTCTACTTGTGACCTGTTTCCCAAAAAAATGTTTCTAGACAACTAAACTGTGTTCTTAATTACATGTTGAAGGAAATATATAATAAATGTGACTAACCAACATATCTTTCCCATTCAGTGTATTGATTTGAACTGTCTGTCCTTTTCAGCCAGCCCATCAGATATCAGATGGGGCAGGACTTGTCCCCCTGGTTGCCCGAAAAATGAAGTCAAAGCTTCAAGCAAGCTGTAGAAGAACCGTACTTAAACTATGATGTTTTCTAAAATGTAACCATTTAGTTTGCATAAACCAAACCAAACAGTGAGTGACAAGGAATGAAAATGAAGTCTGAAAACTGTATGCATTCCATGGACACAAAACCTAGATTTCCTGTGCGAAAGTCTGGTGTCAGACTAATGACATCACCCTTTCTTCCCAACTTTCTCTTTCAACCTTGTGTGCTCCGGTCAAAAAGGACTAATCCAGCATAAAACCCATTAAAACCACACGTCATCAAAGCAGATAGATGAAGATATCAATATGTTCAGAGGTTGGAAAGTCAACTAAATTAAGCATCTAATTAAAAACATCTATAAAATCAACAGGAGACATGATGCACAGCTGTCTTCAATGCAACAGAGTACTACAGCAGCTGTTGAATGGCAAGAAAGGCCAGTTACTGGTGGAGGAGTGTGGCATCATCAGACTTGACTACAGTTTTATCATCACTGCACTGATTATTATTTCACCAAGGAATGTGGCGGAGTTATGCGACAATCAGCGTCTGTCTGTCTGTCTGTCTGTCTGTCTGTCTGTCTGTCTGTCTGTCTGTCTGTCTGTTAGCAACATTACTCAAATGGGCTAACAGATTTGGAGGAAATTTTCAGGGAAGGTCAGAAA